>NW_024470541.1:37500-82500 GCF_017639515.1 Carcharodon carcharias | reverse complement strand
GCGTGTGTGTGTCTGTGTGTCAGTGTGTGTGTGTCTGTGTGTCAGAGTGTGTGTGTGTGTGTGTGTCGGTTTGTGTGTGTGTGTCAGTGTGTGTGTGTGTGTGTGTATGTGTGTGTGTGTCGGTGTGTGTGTGTATGTGTCAGAGTGTGTGTGTGTGTGTTTGTGTGTGTGTGTGTGTGTGTGTGTCAGTGTGTGTGTGTCTATGTGTCAGAGTGTGTGTGTGTGTGTGTGTGTGTGAGTGTGTGTGTGTGTGTGTGTGTCAGTGTGTGTGTGTCTGTGTGTCAGAGTGTGTGTGTGTGTGTGTGTGTGTGTGTGTGTGTCAGTGTGTGTGTGTCTGTGTGTGTGTGTGTCAGTGTGTGTGTGTGTCTGTGTGTCAGAGTGTGTGTGTGTGTGTGTGTGTCAGAGTGTGTGTGTGTGTGTGTGTGTGTGTGTGAGTGTGTGTGTGCGCTGGGGAAGTTTAAAAGTGTTAGCTGGTTACGCTTCCAGACTCTAATTGTGTGTCAACCAGTTCTTGAAACTTGTTTAAAAGGAGTTTAGGTTTATAATTAATGAATCATTCTGAGTTTTGAAAGGAGCCTGGTCAGAGTCTCTGTTCTTACAGATATAGGTAAACATTTGGTCATTTCGATGAGAAAATTAAACATTTAAATTAATTTTACGAGCTGCAGAGTAATGGGGTATGAGAATTCTCACTCTCCCCCCATCCCAGCCCAAACAGCAGCTCCACCGGGGAACGCTGGCAACTGCTGATATTGCACAGGATGGCTGAGGGACCCAGGCCAAGGGCCAGTGATGGTGGGAGCGACAGGCAGGGTGTGGGTTACAGGGGGGGAGCGGAGTCGGCAACACCGGCAGTGGGGGGGGGGGGGGGGGCGGCTTTCAGTGTCCCACCCACACCCCCTCCCCAGCGCTGGGTCCCCTCATCAGGCACTGAGTGCCTGACAGCCAGGGACTCCCCCACACGGGTGCCTGCAAGCCCTCCACCTACTGCTGGGCTAACGCCAGTGGGGTGGTGAGCAGGGCCCTTAACTGGGTGTGAATTGCCCACTTAAGGGCCTCAGTTGACCATGAGGTGGTAACGCGGTCCAGGGACCACCCCGCCAAAGACATAATGGGGGGTGGAGGCAGGAAAGCATTGGACTCCCCACCCTCCCAGCTGATGAAATGTCCCCACCGCTAAACTCACCCTGAGGGAGGGGGCATTAAATTCCACCCCTATGAGCTCAAATTCCACCCAGGGCAGCTTGAGAATCCGAATTCAGCTGGAAAAAAATCTGGGAATGTTAACGTGGAGTCGGTCAGAGTGACAGAGTGAAGCTGCCGGATGGTCATAAAAACCCGACTGGTTCAGCCATGTCTCCTGCGGAAGCGAATCTACCTTCCTTACCTGCTCCAGCCCAGGAGGCAACTCCAGCCCACACCCCAGCCCCCATGGCAAACTCTTAATGCCCTCTCATGGAGCCACGCTCATCAGCTGAAGTGACAGCGATAGCCCCCCCTATCCCATGGTGGTATTATACCCCCACGCTGGGTAAGAATTGCCCTGCTATCACCCTGACTGGCAGCCTCGAAATTGGAAGAGACAGAATATCGCGCTTTTCACAATCGTAGCGCATCCCACAGCTCTTTACAGACAATGAGGTTTGTGTGCAGGATGGTCAGTGTGAGAATGCAGGAAAAGGGGACAGTTAATTTACACACAGCAAGATCCCACAAACAGCAACGTGATAATGACCAGATGATCAGTTTCGCTGGTGCTGGCTGAGGGACAAACCTTGGCCAGGACACCGTGAGGAAAGCCCCTGATCTTTTTCATAAAGGTGGCCGTGGGATCTTTGACATCTGCCTGGATGGATGGACGGGACCCCTAATCTGAAAGTAGAGGGAGCACCGGTTAATCCAGGACCTTGATACGTCTTGGCAAATCTGCACTGGTGCTTGGCCAGCCCTGGAGGGTATTACATCAGGGTCAGTGAGTGACCCTGAGTTTAACACAATGACCAAGTGATTTCCAATATCATCTGGCCAGACCACAGGGCATCTCAGAGCAACAGCTCCATAGAGAAACCTCAGGAGGCTGAAATCAAACCAGCTTCTATTCAAAAATCCTGTCAATAT
The DNA here is from genome assembly GCF_017639515.1 of Carcharodon carcharias. NCBI lineage: Eukaryota > Metazoa > Chordata > Chondrichthyes > Lamniformes > Lamnidae > Carcharodon > Carcharodon carcharias. The sequence goes on along the minus strand of NW_024470541.1, from coordinate 80,382 downwards.
TCATCCAGGACCAGATGGTTAGAAGCTTTTTATCAAATTGAAACAATTACTGATCAAATGAGACATGGAGATAATCGTCACAAACAATTAGTGGATCACAGTTCACTCGGGACAATGTCTGACACGTGATCATGTCCTGTTCCCAATGTTCAACAATAATTTATTTGTTATTTACAGAGTTAATGTCGGCTCTATTTAAATAATGAAACATGTTAAAACCCAGCACTGAGTCTCAATAACTCGTTCCAAATACCATCGGGAATGACTACGAGACAAGCTCATTCAGCCCAACAAACATTATCATAAATCAACCCCACACACTCGTATCCCTCAACACCACACACTCACCCTCTCCCCATATCCCTCAATCCCAGACACTCACTCTCCCCCCATATTCCTCAATCCCACCCACTCACCCTCTCCCCATATCCCTCAACACCACCCACTTACCCTCCCCCCAAATCCCTGGACAGCACACACTCACCCTCCCCCCAAATCCCTCAATCCCACACACTCACCCTCCCCCCAAATCCCTCAATCCCACACACTCACCCTCCCCCCAAATCCCTCAATCCCACACACTCACCCTCCCCCCAAATCCCTCAATCCCACACACTCACCCTCCCCCCAAATCCCTCAATCCCACACACTCATCCTCCCCCCAAATCCCTCAATCCCACCCACTTACCCTCCCCCCAAATCCCTGGACAGCACACACTCACCCTCCCCCCAAATCCCTCAATCCCACACACTCACCCTCCCCCCAAATCCCTCAATCCCACACACTTACCCTCCCCCCAAATCCCTCAATCCCACACACTCACCCTCCCCCCAAATCCCTCAATCCCACACACTCACCCTCCCCCCAAATCCCTCAATCCCACACACTCATCCTCCCCCCAAATCCCTCAATCCCACCCACTTACCCTCCCCCCAAATCCCTGGACAGCACACACTCACCCTCCCCCCAAATCCCTCAACACCACACACTCACCCTCTCCCCATATCCCTCAACACCACCCACTTACCCTCCCCCCAAATCCCTGGACAGCACACACTCACCCTCCCCCCAAATCCCTCAATCCCACACACTCACCCTCCCCCCAATTCCCTCAACACCACACACTCACCCTCTCCCCATATCCCTCAATCCCAGACACTCACTCTCCCCCCATATTCCTCAATCCCACCCACTCACCCTCTCCCCAAATCCCTGGACAGCACACACTCACCCTCCCCCCAAATCCCTCAACACCACTCACTTACCCTCCCCCCAAATCCCTGGACAGCACACACTCACCCTCCCCCCAAATCCCTCAATCCCACACACTCACCCTCCCCCCAAATCCCTCAATCCCACACACTCACCCTCCCCCCAAATCCCTCAATCCCACACACTCACCCTCCCCCCAAATCCCTCAATCCCACACACTCACCCTCCCCCCAAATCCCTCAATCCCACACACTCACCCTCCCCCCAAATCCCTCAATCCCACACACTCACCCTCCCCCCAAATCCCTCAATCCCACACACTCACCCTCCCCCCATATCCCTCAATCCCACCCGCTCACCCTCTCCCCATATCCTTCAATCCCATCCACTCACCCTCTCCCCATATCCCTCAACCCCATCCACTCACCCTCCCCCCATATCCCTCAATCCCACCCACTCACCCTCCCCCATATCCCTCAATCCCACCCATTCACTCTCCCCACATATCCCTCAATCCCACCCACTCACTCTCCCCACATATCCCTCAACCCCACTCATTCACTCTCCCCCCCATAACCCTCAACCCCACCTACCCACCTTCTCCTCATATCCCTCAACCCCACTTACCAACCTTCTCCCCATATTCCCCAACCCCATTCACTCACCCTCTCCCCATGTCCCTCAATCCCACCCACTCACTCTCCCCACATATCCCCCAACCCCACCCACTCACCCTCTCCCCATGTCCCTCAATCCCACCCACTCACTCTCCCCACATATCCCCCAACCCCACCCGCTCACCCTCCCCCCATATCCCTCAACCCCACTACCCACCTTCTCTGCATATCCCTCAACCCCACCTACCCACCTTCTCCTAATATCCCTCAATCCCACCCACTCACCCTCTCCCCATATCCCTTAACCCCACCTACACACCTCCTCCTCATATCCCTCAACACCACCAACCCACCTTCTCCCCATATCCCTCAACCCCAGCTGTCCACTTTCTCCTCATATCCCTCAATCCCACATACCCACCTTCTCTCCATATCCATCAACCCCACCTTCCCACCTTCTCCCCATTTCCCTCAATCCCATTCACTCACCCTCCCCCATATCCCACAACCACACCCACTCACCCTCTCCCCATACCCCTCAACCCCACCCACTCACCCTCCCCCATATCCCTCAACCACACCCACTCACCCTCTCCCCATATCCCTCAATCCCACCCACTCACCATCCCCCCATATCCCTCAATCCCACCCACTCACCCTTCCCCCATATCCCTCAACCCCACCCACTCACCCTCCCCCCATATCCCGCAAACCCACCTACCCACCTTCTCCTCATATCCCTCAACCCCACCCACTCACCCTCTCCCCGTATCCCTCAACCCCACCTACACACCTCCTCCTCATATCCCTCAACCCCAGCTACCCACCTTCCCCCCATATCCCTCAACCCCACCTACCCACCTTCTCCTTATATCCCTCAATCCCAACCACTCACCCTCTCTCCATTTCCCTCAACCCCACCCACTCACCCTCCTCCCATATCCCTCAATCCCACCCACTCACCCTCCCCCCATATCCCTAAATCCCACCCACTCACCCTCCCCCCATATCCCTCAATCCCACCCACTCACCCTCCCCCCATATCCCTAAATCCCACCCACTCACCCTCCCCCCATATCCCTCAATCCCACCCACTCACCCTCCTCCCCCATATCCCTCAACCCCACCCACTCACCCTCCCCTATCCCTCAACCTCACCCACTCACCCTTCCCCCATATCCCTCAACCCCACCCACTCACCCTCCCCTATCCCTCAACCTCACCCACTCACCCTTCCCCCATATCCCTCAACCCCACCTGCCCACCTTCTCCTTATATCCCTCAATCCCAACCACTCACCCTCTCTCCATTTCCCTCAACCCCACCCACTCACCCTCCTCCCATATCCCTAAATCCCACCCACTCACCCTCCCCCATATCCCTCAATCCCACCCACTCACCCTCCTCCCCCATATCCCTCAACCCCACCCACTCACCCTCCCCTATCCCTCAACCTCACCCACTCACCCTTCCCCCATATCCCTCAACCCCACCCACTCACCCTCCCCTATCCCTCAACCTCACCCACTCACCCTTCCCCCATATCCCTCAACCCCACCTGCCCACCTTCTCCCCATATCCCTCAGTCCCACCCACTCACCGTCCCCCCATGTCCCTCAATCGCACCCACTCACCCTCCCCTCATATCCCTCAATCCCACCCACTCACCCTCTCCCCATATCCCTCAATCCCACCTACCCACCTTCTCCCCATATCCCTCAACCCCACCTACACACCTTTCCCCTGTGTCCATCAACTCCATTCACCCCATTTGTAAAATCCAAGTCACAGGTTAATACAGAATATAAGGAGGCCATTCAGCCTATTAAGGCAGTGCTGGCCCTTTCAAAGGGCTACTCTTTTGCCAACCACCTTAAACCTGTGCCCTCTGGTTATTGACTGGAAACAGTTTTCTCTCGTTTCCTCTGACAAACACTGTCTGGATTTTGAACATCTCTATAGACTCTCCTCTTCACCTCCCTGTTCTCAGGAGAGCTATCCCAGCTTCTCCAGTCTCTGTGTCGATCTGGATCCCTGAATCCTGGATCCGTTCTAGTAAATCTCTTCCAGACCCTCCCTAAAGCATCTCACCCACTTTTCCTGAAAATTTTGATTCTCGCTATTGGACAAACCCAATTTGTGGAGAAACCTGCTCGAGATGTATCAATGTTGGACATCACAATCCGGGATATTTCAATCCCAGATATATCAGCAATGGGAAATGTGCTGGGTTTGTTTCTACTACCTGCCATCAGTGGGTGAAACTGTTCAAAAACTTTCCACAGAACCTTGGCTCACAAACAGTGTCAATATATTTATTCTTTTAGCCGTTGAGTTTTGTATGTGTTAAATTCCAGCTCCAACAGACAGACTCTCAGCATGAGTCACAGCTCAGGACAGGCAGCTCACTTCACATCCACCTGACCTCGTGCCTAGAATTGGATCCACAGGGCACAACAGGCAGGGGGTGTGTGGGGTGGGGGTTGTGAGGGGGTGAGGGGGGTGGGGGGGTTGTGAGAGGTGTGGGAGGGTCTGAGGGGGGGTTGTGAGGTGGTGAGTGGGGTGGGGGCGTTTGTGAGAGGGGTGGGGGGCTGTGGGGGTGTGGGGGGGGTGTGAGGGGGTGTGTGAGGGGGGTTGTGAGATGGGTGAGTGGTGTGGGGGTTTTGTGAGGGGTGGGGGCGTGTGAGGGAGATTGTGAGGGGTGAGGGGGGTGGGGGGTGAGTGGGGGTGAGGGGTGTGTGTGTTGGGGGGGTGGTTGGTGATGGGAGGGGTGTGTGGGTGGGGGTGAGGGGTGAGTTGGGGTGAGGGGTGTGTGTGTGGGGGGTTGGGGGGGTGATGGGAGGGGTGTGTGGGGGTGAGTGGGGGGGTGTTTGGGGGGGTGAGGGGTGAGTGGGGGGGGTTTGGGGGGGGGGGTGAGGGGTGAGTGGGGGTGAGTGGGGGGGTGTTTGGGGGGGTGAGGGGTGAGTGGGGGGTGTTTGGGGGGGTGAGGGGTGAGTGGGGGGTGTTTGGGGGGGTGAGTGGGGGGTGAGGGGTGAGTGGGGGGGTGTTTGGGGGGGTGAGTGGGGGGTGAGGGTGAGTGGGGGGGTGTTTGGGGGGGTGAGTGGGGGTGAGGGGTGAGTGGGGGGGGTGTTTGGGGGGGTGGTGAGGGGTGAGTGGGGGGTGTTTGGGGGGGTGAGTGGGGGGTGTTTGGGGGGGTGAGGGGTGAGTGGGGGGGGTGTTTGGGGAGGTGAGGGGTGAGGGGTGAGTGGGGGGGTGTTTGGGGGGGTGAGGGGTGAGTGGGGGGGTGGTTTGGGGGGATGTTGGGGGGGTGAGGGGTGAGTGGGGGGGTGTTTGGGGGATGTTTGGGGGGGTGAGGGGTGAGTGGGGGGAGGTTGGGGGGGTGAGGGGTGGGTGGGGTGTTTGGGGGGGTGAGGGGTGAGTGGGGGGTGTTTGGGGGGGTGAGGGGTGAGTGGGGGGGGTGTTTGGGGGGTGGTGAGGGGTGAGGGGTGAGTGGGGGGGTGTTTGGGGGGGTGAGGGGTGAGTGGGGGGGGTTTGGGGGGGTGGTGAGGGGTGAGGGGTGAGTGGGGGGGTGTTTGGGGGGGTGAGGGGTTGAGGGGGTGAGTGGGGGTGAGTGGGGGGTGTTTGGGGGGGTGGTGAGGGGTGAGGGGTGAGTGGGGGGTGTTTGGGGGGGTGGTGAGGGGTGAGTGGGGGTGAGTGGGGAGGTGTTTGGGGGGGTGGTGAGGGGTGAGTGGGGGTGAGTGGGGGGGTGTTTGGGGGGGTGGTGAGGGGTGAGTGGGGGGTGTTTGGGGGGGGTGAGGGGTGAGTGGGGGTGAGTGGGGGGGTGTTTGGGGGGGTGAGGGGTGAGTGGGGGGTGTTTGGGGGGGGTGAGGGGTGAGTGGGGGGTGTTTGGGGGGGGTGGTGAGGGGTGAGGGTGAGTGGGGGGGTGTTGGGGGGGTGGTGAGGGGTGAGTGGGGGTGTTTGGGGGGGTGGTGAGGGGTGAGGGGTGAGTGGGGGGGGTGTTTGGGGGGTGGTGAGGGGTGAGTGGGGGGTGTTTGGGGGGGTGGTGAAGGGGTGAGTGGGGGGGTGCGTGGGGGGTGAAGGGTGGGTGGGGGTGTTTGGGGGGGTGGTGAGGGGTGAGTGGGGGGTGTTTGGGGGGGTGAGGGGTGAGTGGGGGGGTGTTTGGGGGGTGAGGGGTGAGTGGGGAGTGTTTGGGGGGGTGGTGAGAGGTGAGGGGTGACGTGGGGGGGTGTTTGGGGGGGGTGAGGGGTGAGTGGGGGGGTGTTTGGGGGGGTGAGGGGTGAGTGGGGGGTGTTTGGGGGGGTGGTGAGAGGTGAGGGGTGAGTGGGGGGGTGTTTGGGGGGGGTGAGGGGTGAGTGGGGGGTGTTTGGGGGGGTGGTGAGAGGTGAGGGGTGAGTGGGGGGGTGTTTGGGGGGGGTGAGGGGTGAGTGGGGGTGAGTGGGGGGGTGTTTGGGGGGGTGAGGGGTGAGTGGGGGTGATTTGGGGGTGAGGGTGGTGGGGGGGTGTTTGGGGGTGGTGAGGGGTGTGGGTGAGTGGGGGTGTTTGGGGTGAGGGGTGAGTGGGGGGTGTTTGGGGGGGTGAGGGGTGAGTGGGGGGTGTTTGGGGGGGTGGTGAGGGGTGAGTGGGGGTGAGTGGGGGGGTGAGTGGGGGGTGAGGGGTGAGTGGGGGGTGTTTGGGGGGGTGAGGGGTGAGTGGGGGGTGTTTGGGGGGGTGGTGAGGGGTGAGGGGTGAGTGGGGGGTGAGGGGTGAGTGGGGGGTGTTTGGGGGGGTGGTGAGGGGCGAGGGGTGAGTGGGGGGTGAGGGGTGAGTGGGGGGTGAGGGGTGAGTGGGGGGTGTTTGGGGGGGTGGTGAGGGGTGAGGGGTGAGTGGGGGGTGAGGGGTGAGTGGGGGGTGTTTGGGGGGGGTGAGGGGCGAGGGGTGAGTGGGGGGTGTTTGGGGGGTGGTGAGGGGTGAGTGGGGGGTGTTTGGGGGGGGTGAGGGGTGAGTGGGGGTGAGTGGGGGGGTGTTTGGGGGGGTGAGGGGTGAGTGGGGGGTGTTTGGGGGGGTGGTGAGGGTGAGTGGGGGTGAGTGGGGGGGGTGTTTGGGGGGGGTGGTGAGGGGTGAGTGGGGGTGAGTGGGGGGGTGTTTGGGGGGGTGAGGGGTGAGTGGGGGGTGTTTGGGGGGGTGGTGAGGGGTGAGTGGGGGTGAGTGGGGGGGTGTTTGGGGGGGTGAGGGGTGAGTGGGGGGTGTTTGGGGGGGTGGTGAGGGGTGAGTGGGGGTGAGTGGGGGGGTGTTTGGGGGGGTGAGGGGTGAGTGGGGGTGAGTGGGGGGGTGAGTGGGGGGTGAGGGGTGAGTGGGGGGTGTTTGGGGGGGTGAGGGGTGAGTGGGGGGTGTTTGGGGGGGGTGAGGGGTGAGTGGGGGGGGTTTGGGGGGGTGGTGAGGGGTGAGTGGGGGTGTGAATCTGCTCTGTGGAGTGTTTATTGGTGAAAGTTTTTGAATCTTGCCTGTGGGACCCGCAGTCGGTCAGACCACATCCCAGCTGCTTTTCCTGGACTCACAGGGCAGCTCTCTGCAGCGAGGAATCATTTCCAGGCCTGCAGCTCTCAGGGAACCTTCCCTTAGCCTGGGAATGGGAGCTGAACTCTCCACTGGAGGCAGCTCCTCTGAGGAGGTAGGGAGGGCCAGAAGGGGGAGGAGGCAAGGAGTCCACATTCAGCCTCCGGGGGAGCCACCTTTGGGAGGAGAGGCCCAGGTACAAGGGCTCCAGGGCCAGCAGGTAGTCCAAGGCAGAATGGGCCACAGAAGACGCCACTATCCTGCTGCCAGGGTTCACAGGCAGTGAAGCAGCTACCTCAGTATGTCTGAGGTGCGGTGCCGAAGGAGGCTCCATCCGTCAAGGGAAACGGTCACCTCTATCTGTCAGACGATTGGCCCTGAGATCTCCCCTAACTGTGTGGGTGGACACCCCATGCCAGCGGCTCTGAAGCTCACAGTTGCCCTCAGCTTCTATGCCTCTGGCTCCTTCCAGGGGTCGGTGGGTGATCTTTGTGGTGTCCACACTTGTGTCGAACAGGTTCCAGACGCTCTGTTCAGACGGGCATTGACCTTCATCAGTATCATTGGGACCAGGCCAGTCAGACAGAGCGAGCCAGAGGCTTTGCGGCCATTGCTGGCGTTCCCCGTGTCCAGGGTACTATAGACTGTACACATGTGGCCATCAAGGCGCCAGCAGGTGAGCCTGGTGCCTTCATCAACAGGAAGGGCTTCCACTCCATGAACGTGCAGATAGTGTGTGATCACAGGATGCTGATTCTACAAGTCTGTGCAAGGCACCCAGGCAGCTCCCACGACGCCTACATCCTCAGACACTCCCAGGTGCCGGGGCTCTTCAGTGCTCCAGCCCGGCTGGATGGATGGCTGCTGGGTGACAAGGGCTATCCCCTCAGAAGGTGGCTCATGTCACCTCTCCACCATCCAAGAACAGAAGCTGAGCAGCGATACAATAGGAGCCACGGCTCCACAAGGGCTGTGGTGGAGAGAGCCATCGGTCTTCTCAAGATGTGCTTCTGATGTCTGGACCATTCAGGGGGCCACACTCCAGTACCCCCCAGATCGTGTCTCGGTGATAGTGGGTGCATGCTGCACTCTCCGCGATCTTGTGCTGGAAAGGGGGGGACGCTGCTGACGATGAAGATGTAGACACAGTGTCTGCAGCTGCACACGATGAGTCCAGCAGTGAGTCCGAGGATGAGCACACACAGGGAAATACTGGGGAGGGTAGACGCTGACCTGGGACTACTCCAGGGAGGTAGGGACACCCGGGAGGCTTTAATCCAATGAACCTTCAGCTAGAACACCACATATGGACCTTCAGGACAAGCCAGGACTGCAGGCTCCATACTCGATACCTGAGAGCAACATCTGCCAGGTCAGCAGCACTAACTGAGGGCCTGGTACATAAAGATGAATGTCCAAATAAACACTCATGACACTTTTCTTAAACATACACATGCAGAAGAAATGAGCCATCCTCAGTCATGGTCACAAATCTGGCATATAACGTTTGAATCAGAAATTCTTGCAATTATTAAACAATAGTGTAAAGTGCCACACTTTAGGAAGGATGTGAAACATTGGAAAGAGTGCAGAAAAGATTCACGAGAATGGTTCCAGGGATGAGGAACTTCAGTAATGGAGATAGATTGGAGAAGTTGGGGCTGTTTTCCTTGGGGAAGAGATGGCCGAGAGGAGATTTGACAGAAGTGTTCAGAATCATGAGGGACCTGGACAGAGTAGAGAGGGAGAAACTGTTCCCATTGCTGGAGGGATTGAGAATGAGAGGTCACAGAATTAAGGTGATTGGCAAAAGAAGCAATGGAGACACGAGGAGAAACTTTTCCCCCCAGCGAGTGGTTAGGATCTGGAATGCTCAGCCTGAGAGTGTGGGTGTTACTGGGTCAATTGAGGCTTTCAAAAGGCAATTGGATTATTATCTGAAATGGAAAATGGTGCAGGTCCAAGGAGAATAAGCAAGGGAGCTGCTCTAACAGAGAGTCAGCACGGACAGGATGGGCTGAATGGACTCCTTCTGTGCTGTAACCAGTCTTTAACTCAGTGACTGCACCTACACAGCACAGGAAAGCTGAGATAGTGTCTCTGGCGGTGAATTAGCAGCAGACAGAGGCCATTCAGGCCCTTGAAACTGTTCCAGCGTCCAATCAAATCACCGCTGATCCAAACCTCAATTGATTTTAACCACCTTGGTTTCCTTAATAATCTACTGAACAATGTTTGACATTTTTAATTGACCCCCAGCCACGACAGGTTTTAGGGGGAGAGAGTTCCAGATTTCCGCCCCTCTCTGTGTGAGGAAGCGCTTCCTGACATCCCTCCTGAACAGCCTGGCTGGGATTTTAAGATTCTGCCCCCTTGTTCTGGACTCTCTCCCATGCCAGAGAAAATAGTTTCTCTCTATTGACACTGTCAAATCTTTTAATCATCTTAAACACCTCGATTAGATCACCCCTGAATATTCCAAACTGGGCAATACGCACCCTGTCTGTGCGGCCTTCGTTCAGGAGTTGACCCTTTCAGCCCCAGTATCTTTCTGGTGAATCTGCCCTGCCCCCTCCTCCAAGATCAGTTCTGCATCCTGAGGTTCATTCTGCACCATCCGGTGTGGCAAGAAGGCACACTGAATTCCGGAGCCTCTGCTCCCTGCTCCATATGGGATTAATGAATGGTCACTGGGGGGGGATTTGGATGCAGTCAGTGGCCCAGACCAGGTTCCATGCTTCCAGTCCCTGACCAGTGACTCGTATTTGGTCTCATAGACAAGCGTGTGTGTGTGTGTGGTGTGTGTGTCTACGTGTGTGTGTGTGTGTGTGTGTGTGTGTGTGTGTGTCTATTTGTGTGTGTGTGTGTGTGTGCGTCTATGTGTGTGTGTGTGTGTCCATGTGTGTGTGTGTGTGCGTCTATGTGTGTGTGTGTGTGTCCATGTGTGTGTGTGTGTGCGTCTATGTGTGTGTGTGTGTGTGCGTCTATGTGTGTGAGTGTGTGTGCGTCTATGTGTGTGTGCGCGTGTGTGTCTATGTTTGTGTGTGTCTCTCTGTCTGTGTGTGGTGTGTGTGTGTCTGTGTGTGTGTGTGGTATGTGTGTCTATGTGTGTGTGTGGTGTGTGTGTGTGTCTATGTGTGTCTATGTGTGTGTGTGTGTTTGTGTGTGTGTCTGTGTGTGTGTGTATGTATGTGTGTGTGTCTGTGTGTGTGTGTCTATGTATGTGTGTGTGTGTTTGTGTGTTTGTGTATGGTGTGTTTGTGTGTTTGTGTGTGGGTGTGTGGGTGTGTGTTTGTGTGTGTGTGTGTGTGTGTGTGTGCGTCTATGTGTGTGTGTGCATGTGTGTCTATGTTTGTGTGTGTCTCTCTGTCTGTGTGTGATGTGTGTGTGTCTATGTGTGTGTGTGGTGTGTGTGTGTGTCTATGTGTGTCTATGTGTGTGTGTGTGTGTCTATGTGTGTGTGTGGTGTGTTTGTGTGTGTGTGTTTATGTATGTGTGTGTGTCTGTGTGTGTGTCTATGTGTGTGTGTGTGTGTGTGTGTGTGGTGTGTTTGTGTGTGGTGTGTTTGTGTGTTTGTGTGAGTGTGTGTGAGTGAGTGTGTAGCTGGTGTGGATGTGGACGTTGGGTGAGAGTAGAATCAGTTTTGCCTGTGAAACCTGGCACAGTGGAATAGCCAGCTCACACTATTGAAAACTTTGATTAAGAATCTGGAATCGGATTGGTTCCTTGGGGATCAGGTTCTTCAGGAAGGAAGATGAGAAATAGAATTTATTTTTGTACATAGAGACAGTCACTGCCTCTGGTGCAGGAACTGTTAGAGGGAGCTGACCCGAGTGTCTATAATCAGATAGCAGAGAGCAGGGGCTGTTATCTGAATCGGGCTCTCAGTAATGAGGTACAAGAGGAGATATTGAATAGTTTGATTTCAACATTGTGATGATCTGGGATCTTCACCAATGAAGAGCTGCTGGGCTAGCACTAAACCTGCTCGGGTTTCTTATCTCCACCTCTCTGCCATGTCTGGTTACTGCCTGCATCTGACTCTTTCCTCAATACTGAGCACTCTCCTGTCACTCACATCTCCAGTGTCACTGCCTGTGACACACAGAACAAGGGGTTAATGGAGAGAGATTCTCACCAATCAAGCAACACCACTGATTGTCGGCTGGACCGTTCTCTCCTGCATTCCTCTATCCTCAGGGAATGCCCACTCTCAATCTTGCTGCTCACTTAGGAAAGGGTAACATTTTTAGTGAACTCGAACCCAAAACGGACAGATGAAAGGAGGGTGTTAAAGGAATCCTATCCTCGTTTGTATAGCTCTGTATCTAAGCACCTTGCCTGTGAAAACTGTCACGCAGTGAGTGAGTTCTGAAGTGGAACGAGTGCTGTATGATTCATCTCCAGATACACTCCAGAGCTGAGAGAGTGCTCGCAATAAAGTGTGTTCCATTAGTATAAAGATCTCCAAGTGATGTCAGGAGCTTGTTTTTCATTGAAATACCTTCTCTGCAAATGCCCAACTGGTTTGACTTTGAATCAACAGTTGTTTTGCTAAAATGTAGCAGGGCCCTGGGTGCAGGAGCTGCTCTCTGACACCGGATACTAACGAGGGAGCAGTCGGTACAGGGCAGAACAATGCAAGTCACCAAGAACACAAGGCCCTGAGCACGTCTCTCTTCCGTGCTGATAGCTGAATATTACGTCCAATCAACAGGACAGGAAATCCTTCAAGGTGTAAGGAACAGTTTCCAGTCCTCCCCAGTCTGAGGGACAGGAAGCTACAGTCTCAGTTCAGAACCTCCACCCAGCATCAGGGAGGAAGTGGTGAGGTTGAAAGGACAGGACCCAAGTCAATCCCCCTGTCCCCAGCAAACCACCACCCACCCCCCCACCACACCCCCAAACCCACCTCCCCCACCTCCACCCCTCCCAACCCCACCCCCAACCCCCGCCCCCACACCCACCCCCCCACAACCCCCCCACACCCCCTCCCCCACCCCCACCCCCCCACAAGCTCACCCCCACCGCAACCCCCTCCCCCACCCACACCCCACACAACCCCACCCCTAACCCCTCCCCCACCCCCACCCCCCCCAAACCCCCCAACACCCCCACCCCCACCCCCCTCCCCCGACCCCAACCCCCCACAAGCCCACCCCTAACCCCTCTCCCACCCCCTCCCCTATGCCCAACCCCCCACAACACCACCCCTAACCCCTCCCCCAACCCCAACCCCCCCCACACCCCCCAACCTCATGTTGGCCCAGAATTCCCTGTGAGAATATCACAGAGTTTAGCAGTGCTCACTGATATTGACTGCAAATCAGTAACGAACTGCACAAAAGGAAGCCATTCAGCCCATCACATCGATGCTGACTGTCTGAATGGGCGATTCACCTGGTGCCGCTGCCCACCCTTCCCCCCTCACCCTTCTTCCTTTGCGCTGATGAAGAGTTGACAGAGGGATTGTGAATTGTCACTCTGCAGAAACAGCGCTCACCCTTAACCTCCTGCTGGGTATCAAGGAATTACTGTTTTTGGTAGTTTAATTACTCCCCAAGCCTAGCAAACAGAGTTAGGGCTGGAATTAACTTTGTAAGGGCCATTTTAATGAAGATATTTCTGTTCCTGTGATGTCACTCTCTGCCCCAAAGTGGAAACAATTGAAACTGTGCAGACTCCTTCTTACAGGTAGTAAATTCTTTCTAGGCATTTATAACATTAAATGGAAACATTTATAGTCCTGGCTTTTTCTGCTTTCTCTAAACCCAATCTCCCATTATTTCTCTTTGTGGATCTCCCTCTACACTGTCCCCATCAAACACTCCCAGGGCAGGTACAGCACAGGGTTAGTGACAAAGTAAAGTGTTGGGAGGGTTGGCATTTGGTGAGGTGCCTGGATGAGTGCAGCTCCAACAACACTCGAGAAGTTCGACACCATCCAGGACAAAGCTGCCCACTTGACTGGCATCACATCCACAAGCATTCACTCCCTGCACCACCGATGTTCAGTAGCAGCAGTGTGTGTACCATCTATAAGATGCACTGCAGCAACTCACCAAGGCTCCTTCAACAGCACCTTCCAAACCCGCGACCACTACCATCTAGAAGGACAAGGGCAGCTGATACATGGGAACACCACCACCTGGAAGTTCCCCTCCAAGTCACTCACCATCCTGACTTAGAAATATATCACCCTTCCTTCACTGTCACTGGGTCAAAATCCTGGAACTCCCTTCCTAACAGCACTGTGGGTGTACCTACACCACATGGACTGCAGCGGTTCAAGAAGGCAGCTCACCACCACCTTCTCAAGGGCAACTAGGGATGGACAATAAATGCTGGCCCGGCCAGCGAAGACCCCATCCTGTAAAATGAATGTTTTAAAAGTGTGAGTTTCAAGGCTTGGATGTTTGGTGATAGGGTGAGGATGGTTGTGAGTGTCTGACTTGAACTGTGATGAAAGAATCAGTGCCCCGATCTCCCATTGTTGATTTTAATCAAACCTATTTTTGATGCGTTGTAGAATCGGCCCCTGATTAGCCCCCCGGAGCTGGGCAGAGCTGCTGTGTATGCCAAGAAGCCATTAGGCTGGGGCACAGAGTGTTGTAAAAGTATGTGTGCGTTTCACTGGGAAACACTGGGCTGAGACGAATTTACCCTATTTCCTCACTCTCATTTCTCTGTTTCTTTCTCAACCCTTAAATCTCATTGGTTAAGGAGGCATGCTATTGGTTTCATCATTTCCTGTGATTCCGGATTTTCCTTTACCCTTGATGTGTTTCTATCAATTCACACTCCTAGCAAGCTACAACACAGACACTCCTGGAACTGGAGACTGAAGGAAAAGCCTAACTAATGGTCCACACCACAAGGTTCGGACAATTAAAGATCATCGGCTGCTGGGAGAACGTGGGGCCATGTTCTTCACTATAAGAGAAACATCGGAGAGTCCTGAGGGCTGATGGGGAAGCGAGACCTCCACAGGACAAGAAACACTCACATGTCACTGCTCCCTCTACACTGTACAGCACAGGGTTAGATACAGAGTAAAGCTCCCTCTAAAGCGCCTGTCTCAACCTCAGGTCATTTTGTTTTTCATTCACAGGATGTGGGTGTCGCTGACTGGGCCAGCATTTATTTCCCATCCCTAGTTGCCCTTGAGAAGGTGGTGTTGAGCTGCCTTCTTGAACCGCTGCAGTCCATGTGGTGTAGGTACACCCACAGTGCTGTTAGGGAGGGAGTTCCAGGATTTTGACCCAGTGACAGTGGAGGAATGGTGACATATTTCCAAGTCAGGATGGTGAGTGACTTGGAGGGGAACTTCCAGGTGGTGGTATTCCCATGTGTCTGCTGCCCTTGGCCGTCCAGATGGTAGTGGTCGTGGGTTTGGAAGGTGCTGTCAAAGGAGCCTTGGTGAATTCCTGCAGTGCATCTTGTAGATAGTACACACTGCTGCTCATGGACTCATAGATGTTTACAGCACAGAAGGAGGCCATTCAGCCCATCGTGTCTGCACCTGTGAACAGAGATCTGACTACACCGATCCCATTTTCCAGCATGTGGCCCTTAGCCCTGGAGGCTGTGGCAATGCAAATGAATATCTAAATAAACGCAGCTGAATATCTAAATACTGGATATCTAAATGCTGCCACAGTGTGTCGGTGGTGGAGGGAGTGAATGTTTGTGGATGGGGTGTCAATCAAGTGGGCTGCTTTGTCCTGGATGGTGTTGAGCTTCTTGAGTGTTGTGGGAGCTGCACTCATCCAGGCAAGTGGGGAGTATTCCATCACACTCCTGACTTGTGCCTTGTAGATGGTGGACAGGCTTTGGGGAGTCAGGAGGTGAGTTTCTCACTGCAGGATTCCTAGCCTCTGACCTGCCCTTGTAGCCACAGTATTTATATGGCTAGTCCAGTTCAGTTTCTGGTCAATGGTAACCCCCAGGATGTTGATAGTGGGGGATTCAGCAGTGGTGATGCCATTGAATGTTAAGGGGCGATGGTTGGATTCTCTCTTGTTGGAGATGGTCAGTGCCTGACACTTGTGTGGTGTGAATGTTACTTACCACTTGTCAGTCCAAGCCTGGATATTGTCCAGATCTTGCTGCATTTGGACATGGACTGCTTCAGTACCTGAGGAGTTGCGAATGGTGCTGAATCATCAGTGAACATCCCCACTTCTGACCTTATGATGGAAGGAAGGTCATTGATGAAGCAGCTGAAGATGGTTGGGCCGAGGATAAAGTGCTGTTGTAATGTAGGAAACAGACAGAAAGATCCTACCAACTACAAAGTGATCATTTGTGAATCTTCCTGTGCACAAATGTAAGGATTGGTCTTGAGCCCCAAATCTTCAGACTCAGGAGCGAGAGTGGTACACACAGGCCAGAGGATGAGGGGCTTTGACCTGCAGGAATGGGACAGTGATGTGTGTAGGATCAATAAACACACTGAGACGTCTGACAGGGTAACAACAGATAGCCAGTCGCAGGTCAGACAGGGCTCAACTGTTTGATAACGATAGAAAGACCTCCATTTATATAGTGCCTTTCACAATCATTGGACATCCCAAAGCACTTTACAGCCAGAAGAATACTTTTGACATAGAATAGTCGTTATAATGCAGGAATTGCAGCAGCCAGTCTGAACTCTTCAACATTGCAAAAATAAATTACATAATGATCGGAAAATCACTTTTTTAGTGATGTTGTTTGAGAGAAAAATATAGACAGGACGTCCTATTCTTCAGACCCTCTGACAGTGCAGCACTCCCTCAGTACTGACCCTCTGACAGTGCAGCACTCCCTCAGTACTGACCCTCTGACAGTGCAGCACTCCCTCAGTACTGACCCTCTGACAGTGCTGCACTCCCTCAGTACTGACCCTCTGACAGTGCTGCACTCCCTCAGTACTGACCCTCTGACAGTGCAGCACTCCCTCAGTACTGTCCCTCTGACAGTTCAGCACTCCCTCAGTACTGACCCTCTGACAGTGCAGCACTCCCTCAGTACTGACCCTCTGACAGTGCAGCACTCCCTCAGTACTGACCCTCTGACAGTGCAGCACTCCCTCAGCACTGACCCTCTGACAGTGCAGCACTCCCTCAGTACTGACACTTGGTGTATCAGTGTAGATTATGGGCCGAGTTTTCTTGTGACTTAAACCCATAACCTTGTGCCTCGGGGCGGGTGTGCTGTCCACTGAATGAAAGCTCCTGGTTATAAGCTGCACACCCACCGAACGAACATGAACTGCTAACTGTTCAAAACTCCGAGGAGACAAGGAGTCCTACTCAAGTGGAATAAAAGTAAATCTCAGCCAACTGTTGTATCATTGAATAACAGCCTGTCATAGTGTTCTAACCATCAGAGATCAAAGCAGGCAGCACTGACACTGGCACCACAACACCCACAAGCAAACTGTCAGGAATAAAATCAAAACGATAAACAGACACTGACAGAAAGCAGAACTTAGTGATATTTTTACACCTGATCATTAGTCTGATGGGAAATGAAGGATTTTTAATCTGCCTCTCTGGTTACTTGTGCTTAGCTGCTGCTGCTGATGGGCAGAGGGGGTCAGAATGGCGTTCTAACCATGTATTTTCAATCAAACAGCCCAGCCCCCCCCTCAGAGAGAAGAGACGTTAAGAGTCTTTGGCAGAAAGATCATTCAGGTCAACAGGGATCCGTTTCACACTATACAGCCTCAATACCACAGGAACTGCTGCTTGGGGTAGGAATAGAATAATTAGTAGACTCACAGGATATCCTCCAGTCCCATGTGTTAATGGATTGTTAACCAGTTTCCCACTTCCTCTGGTGGGAACTCCCCATTACCAACTCTGGAAGAGTGAAAGGAAGAGTGAAAGGAAGAGTCTTCATTTCCAACAACTTGTGTTTTACGTGACAGTTTGACTATAATCGGCATCAACGACGAGGGACTTCAGTTAATGTGGAGAGACAGAAGGTGCTGAGGTTGTTCTCCTTCAAGCAGAGAAGGGGAGATTTAATTGATAAAAACAAAAAAACTGCGGATGCTGGAAATCCAAAACAAAAACAGAATTACCTGGAAAAACTCAGCAGGTCTGGCAGCATCGGCGGAGAAGAAAAGAGTTGACGTTTCGAGTCCTCATGACCCTTCGACAGAACTTGAGTTCGAGTCCAAGAAAGAGTTGAAATATAAGCTGATTTAAGGTGTCGGGGGGGGGGTGGGGGGGGGGGTGTGGGGAGAGAGAGAGAGAGAGAAGTGGAGGGGGGTGGTGTTGTTGTAGGGACAAACAAGCAGTGATAGAAGCAGATCATCAAAAGATGTCACAGACAACAGAACAAAAGAACACATAGGTGTTAAAGTTGGTGATATTATCTAAACGAAAATGTGCTAATTAAGAATGGATGGTAGGGCACTCAAGGTATAGCTCTAGTGGGGGTGGGGAGAGCATAAAATATTTTAAAATACTTAAAAATAATGGAAATAGGTGGGAAAAGAAAAATCTATATAATTTATTGGAAAAAAACAAAAGGAAGGGGGAAACAGAAAGGGGGTGGGGATGGAGGAGGGAGCTCAAGACCTAAAGTTGTTGAATTCAATATTCAGTCCGGAAGGCTGTAAAGTCCCTAGTCGGAAGATGAGGTGTTGTTCCTCCAGTTTGCGTTGGGCTTCACTGGAACAATGCAGCAAGCCAAGGACAGATATGTGGGCAAGAGAGCAGGGTGGAGTGTTAAAATGGCAAGCGACAGGGAGGTTTGGGTCATTCTTGCGGACAGACCGCAGGTGTTCTGCAAAGCGGTCGCCCAGTTTACGTTTGGTCTCTCCAATGTAGAGGAGACCACATTGGGAGCAACGAATGCAGTAGACTAAGTTGGGGGAAATGCAAGTGAAGTGCTGCTTCACTTGAAAGGAGTGTTTGGGCCCTTGGACGGTGAGGAGAGAGGAAGTGAAGGGGCAGGTGTTACATCTTTTGCGTGGGCATGGGGTGGTGCCATAGGTGGGGGTTGGGGAGTAGGGGGTGATGGAGGAGTGGACCAGGGTCTCCTGGAGGGAACGATCCCTACGGAATGCCGATAGGGGAGGTGAAGGGAAGATGTGTTTGGTGGTGGCATCATGCTGGAGTTGGTGGAAATGGCGGAGGATGATCCTTTGAATGCGGAGGCTGGTGGGGTGATAAGTGAGGACAAGGGGGACCCTATCATGTTTCTGGGAGGGAGGAGAAGGCGTGAGGGCGGATGCGCGGGAGATGGGCCAGACACAGTTGAGGGCCCTGTCAACGACCGTGGGTGGAAAACCTCGGTTAAGGAAGAAGGAGGACATGTCAGAGGAACTGTTTTTGAAGGTAGCATCATCGGAACAGATGCGACGGAGGCGAAGGAACTGAGAGAATGGGATGGAGTCCTTACAGGAAGCGGGGTGTGAGGAGCTATAGTCACAGTAGCTGTGGGAGTCAGTGGGTTTGTAATGGATATTGGTGGACAGTCTATCACCAGAGATTGAGACAGAGAGGTCAAGGAAGGGAAGGGAAGTATCAGAGATGGACCACGTGAAAATGATGGAGGGGTGGAAATTGGAAGCAAAATTAATAAATTTTTCCAAGTCCCGACGAGAGCATGAAGCGGCACCGAAGTAATCATCGATGTACCGGAGAAAGAGTTGTGGAAGGGGGCTGGAGTAGGACTGGAACAAGGAATGTTCCACATACCCCATAAAGAGACAGGCATAGCTGGGGCCCACGCGGGTACCCATAGCCACACCTTTTATTTGGAGGAAGTGAGAGGAGTTGAAGGAGAAATTGTTCAGTGTGAGAACAAGTTCAGCCAGACGGAGGAGAGTAGTGGTGGATGGGGATTGTTCGGGCCTCTGTTCGAGGAAGAAGCTAAGGGCCCTCAGACCATCCTGGTGGGGGATGGAGGTGTAGAGGGATTGGACGTCCATGGTGAAGAGGAAGCGGTTGGGGCCAGGGAACTGGAAATTGTTGATGTGACGTAAGGTGTCAGAGGAATCACGGACGTAGGTGGGAAGGGACTAGACGAGGGGAGAGAGAAGGGAGTCAAGATAATGAGAAATGAGTTCTGTGGGGCAGGAGCAAGCTGAGATGATCGGTCTACCGGGGCAGTTCTGTTTGTGGATTTTGGGTAGGAGATAGAAGCGGGCCGTCCGAGGTTGGGCGACTATCAGGTTGGAAGCTGTGGGAGGGAGATCCCCAGAGGAGATGAGGTCAGTGACAGTCCTGGAAACAATGGCTTGATGTTCAGTGGTGGGGTCATGCTCCAGGGAGAGGTTGGATGAAGTGTCTGCGAGTTGACGCTCAGCCTCTGTGAGGTAGGGGTCAGTGCGCCAGACAATAACAGCACCACCCTTGTCAGCGGGTTTGATGACAATGTCAGGATTGGACCTGAGAGAATGGAGTGCAGTAAGTTCAGAGAGAGAGAGATTAGAATGGGTGAGAGGAGCAGAGAAATTGAGACGACTAATGTCGCGCCGACAATTCTCAATGAAAAGATCAAGAGAAGGTAAGAATCCAGAGGGAGGGGTCCAGGTGGAGGGAGAATATTGGAGGTGGGTGAAAGGATCCGTTGAACGGGGAGAGGACTCCTGCCCAAAGAAGTGAGCCCGGAGACGAAGACGGTGGAAGAAGAATTCAGCATCGTGCCGAGCCCGAAATTCATTGAGGTGAGGGCGTAAGGGTATGAAACTAAGTCCTTTGCTGAGCACTGAATGTTCAGCATCGGAGAGGGGAAGGTCAGGGGGTATAGTGAATACACGGCTGGGGCTGGGATTGGAAGATGGGGTGGGGACGGAGGAACAGGCAGGGGTGGAGGGTCCTAGATGGGTGTTGGTGTCGATGAGTTGTTGCAGCTTGCGTTCCTTAGCACTTGAGAGATAGAGAAAAAGTTTCTTGTTGAGGCTTCGGATGAGCCGAAGAATAAAATGAAACTGGGGGCACGCGCAGCTTTGAAAAAGGGTACGGCGGTGCTGCTGGAGGGAGAGGTCGAGTGTGTTCATATGGCGGCGCATGGCACTGAGTGTGGATCTCAGAATGTGACGGGAACAGCAGTCCGAGAAACGTTTTATGTCCCGGAAATACCTGTAATCCTGGGTGGGTTCGAAACATGAGGGATGCAATTCCAGTTGAAATCCACGTGGGGTAATTCGGAGATGGAGACAGTCACTGAGAAAGGAGATATGGCTGTGAAAGCGGGTTTTAGTAAACACCTTGTCAAACACCAGGAGGGAAATGGAAAGCAATGAAGGTGAGCAAGGCAAAAGAGAGGTACAGAAATCTTGTCACAGAGACGAACAGAACTTCTTCAAGGAGGTAGGCATAAATAATGAGGAAGTGTTTCCAGTGTCAGGAGGGTCGGTAACCAAAGGGACACAGATTGAAGGGAATCGGTAAAAGAACCAGAGGCGGAGATCAGGAGATTTTTATTATTTTACACAGCGAGTTGTTGTGATCTGGAAGGTGCTGCCTGAAAGGGCGGTGGAAGCAGATTCATTAATAAATTTCAAAAGGGAATCGCATAAATACACAAAACAGAATTTTCAGGATGATGGAGAAAAGGGTAGCAGGCGGGTAGGGGGTGAGAGTATTTGAATAGCTCTTTCAAGGGGTCAGTACAGACATGATGAATGGCTTCTGTACTACATCATTCTATGATTTATTTTGTTAACCTTTAAGAAGAGTACAAAGCTTTTAATCATTATTATTGTTATTCTTAGAGATCACTGTCTGGGCCCAGCATTTATTGCCCATCCCTAATTGCTCCTTGAGAAGGTGGTGGTGAGCTGCCTTCTTGAACCGCTGCAGTCCATGTGCTGTAGGTACACCACAGTGCTGTTAGGAAGGGAGTTCCAGGATTTTGACCCAGCGACAGTGAAGGAACGGCGATATATTTCCAAGTCAGGATGGTGAGTGACTTGGAGGGGAACTTCCAGGTGGTGGTGTTCCCATCTATCTGCTGCCCTTGTCCTTCTAGATGGTAGAGGCCGTGGTTTCTGGAGGGATATGTATTGAAGTAATCAATTGTATAAAGGAGACTCTCCACCCCAAAAGCCCTTTCTGTTTCCAGATGTCAATTATTTCCAGTGTGTCTATTGTATCATGAATGCTGAACTTTATGAAATAAATATGTTTTGAATTTGTACCTTTAACTCAAAGTAAAAGTGATAATTCTGGATAAACACCTCATCTCAGAGACACGCCCATGTGATCTGGTTGACATGGGGAAAGAAACTCAAACAGATACCCACTGAAGTTTGACATCCTTTGATCCAGAAGCAATAGTGGTGATGAAAAATTGTAATTACTTTAAAATTTGAGGGGAACTGGTAATTCTTTCTAAAAATGTTTGAAAAGGACTTTTCGGAGTTTATATCAATTGTAAAAGAATCAATTATAATTTTTGGAGAATAAGAAATTACTGGCCGATGTGATCAGGTGACCCTTGAACTGGAACTAGACTCAGCAGCAAGTCAAAACGTGGAGACTGTGTGGCAGGCAGACACAAAGAGGAAAGGGGGGAGCTGGAGGGAGAAAGTAGTGCTAGTAGATCCAAGCCATCACTCACGGCCAATGGGAGCAGTGAGTTGAGAAGGTTCCGGAAAGAAGCACACCATTAAGGGAAGATTGCAGGGACGGAATGCTATTTAAGCAGATGCTGCTGCCTTACGAGAATTTTGTAAGCCCTTGAAGGAAATGGACTGGAATTTTGTTTGGGGGAACTGTGTGCCTAAAATTGGGACCAAACAGGAGGAGTGGACTGCCTAGAACTCTGCCATATAGCCCCTGTTGTACCTCCTAATCCAGGTATAACGTATAGTTCATACCTGCCCTGACTTACCTGTTAATTTACGTTTAGTTTAAGTTGATTCTGGTTCGTATTAAAGTAAAAGGTTCAGAGAGGGAAATCTTGATGGTAATTTCTTCCTTTGGGGGTCATTCGGGAAATTGGGTTATTTTGGCTTACAGATCTCCGTGGGGATCATAAAAACCCAACCCTTCCTTGTTTTTCAATCAAACCTTGAATCCAATCCCTCCCTATCTCTGTAATCTCTCCAGTCCCACAACCCTCTAGGATCTCTGTGCTCCTCTAAGTCTAGACTCTTTTGCATCCTTGGTTTTCATTGCTCCACTATTGGTGACCCTGCCTTCCTGAACACTAAGCTCTGGAATTCCCTCCCTAAACCACCCTGCCTCTCCATACCTCTCTCTCTCCTCCTTTATGATATTTCTCACAACCTTCTTCTTTAACCACCTGTCCTAGTACCTCCTTAAGTGGCTTCTGTGTCAGATTCCGTCTGATAATCATTCTTGTGAAATGTTTTGGGGACGTAGCACTGTGTTCAAGGTGCTATATAAATGCAAGTCCTGGCTCCTACGAATAATCCTGGTTTCTCAAAGGATCCCTCCAACAAACCCACTGTTCTTTCAGGCAGCGAGTCTTTGGAACTCTCTTCCTGAAAAGTTGGTGGAAGCAGAGTCTTTGAATATATTTAAAGCAGAGCTGGATAGATTCTTGGTAAGCAAGGGTGGGGGGAGGGGGGTGATAGGGTATCGGGGGTAGGTGGGATGCAGATTTGAGGTTACTATCAGGTCAGCCATGAGCAGACTTGAGGGGCTGAATGGTCTCTACTCCTGCTCCTTATGCGTATGTTTATATGTTTGTACCAGCTGTCTCAGCCGAAGTACTCTCTGGGATGACAGTGTCAGTAGCACCAAGTGTTGAACTACCTCGCTTTAATGTTCCATTTCTGCACCTTCAGGCATTTCGACTGGGAATGTTCAGCAGTGAAAATTGAGCTGAACAGTTAATGGTCGGGATGGATTCCAAATGTATAAAACCCAGCTCAGTGTCTGAGCAGCAGACATCCTCCTACACAAGCTTCTTTTGAAATTGTTTATTCCTCTACCCCTCAAAATCCTTTGTCCTCACTTTCTTGGAAAAGGTAATGTGATTTGGAGAAATTAACCCTGATTCATCTCATTTGACTTGAAGCCAGTGAAGTCAATTGCCCAAATTAAATAATTACTTTGCTGTGAATCATTTAAATAAAGATCCTTTTGGAGTTTAAATGAACTCCTTTGATGGGCTCCTATTGTTGAAACACATTCTCGACTATCCAGCGCGAGTCAAAAGCAACTACTGAGAAGGAGCAGAGAAGCTGGTATTTCAATAGCACCTAGGAGCACATCAGCATCTCCAAGAGCATTACAGCCAATGGAATGTGTTCACTGCTGTAACATATGGAAAGCAGCTGCCAATTTGTGCACAGCATACCCCAGAAACAGGAACTTGACAACAGCCGCTTCCTTTTGCCATCATTCCCTTGAATGATGGATCAATCTTGGTCTCTTTATTCGGGAGAAATCACCTACGCTTCATCGCAAATCTTCTGCACCCATTTTGGAGGGGAGACAGGGCATCAGGTCAACCGAACAATGAGACCCCCAACACTCAGCACAAACACAGTATAGACCCCTCAGTGCAGCCCAGTGTAGCACTGCCTCAGTACTGACCCTCCGACAGTGCAGCACTCCCTCAGTACTGAACCTCTGACAGTGCAGCACTCCCTCAGTACTGAACCTCTGACAGTGCAGCACTCCCTCAGTACTGACCCTCTGACTGTGCAGCACTCCCTCAGTACTGACCCTCTGACAGTGCCGCACTCCCTCAGTACTGAACCTCTGACAGTGCAGCACTCCCTCAGTACTGACCCTCTGACAGTGCAGCGCTCCCTCAGTACTGACCCTCTGACAGTGCAGCACTCCCTCAGTACCGACCCTCGGACAGTGCAGCGCTCCCTCAGTACTGACCCTCTGACAATGCAGCACTCCCTCAGTACTGACCCTCCAACAGTGCAGCACTCCCTCAGTACTGACCCTCCAACAGTGCAGCACTCCCTCAGTACTGACCCTTCGACAGTGCAGCACTCCCTCAGTACTGACCCTATGACAGTGCAGCACTCTCTCAGTACTGACCCTCTGAGAGTGCAGCACTCCCTCAGTACTGACCCTCCGACAGTGCAGCACTCTCTCAGTACTGACCCTCTGACAGTGCAGCACTCCCTCAGTACTGACCCTCTGACAGTGCAGTGCTCCCTCAGTGCTGACCCTCTGACAGTGCAGCGCTCCCTCAGTGCTGACCCTCTGACAGTGCAGCACTCCCTCAGTACTGACCCTCTGACAGTGCAGTGCTCCCTCAGTACCGACCCTCTGACAGTGCAGCGCTCCCTCAGTGCTGACCCTCTGACAGTGCAGCACTCCCTCAGTACTGACCCTCTGACAGTGCAGCAGTCCCTCAGTATGGACCCTCTGATCGAGTGTCTGTTTTTTGCACCTTGGCTAAACTAAACTTTTTTTTTAATTCATTCAATGGGATGTGGGCGTCACTAGCTGAGCCAATATTTATTGCCCATCTCTCACTGACCTTGTTCAGAGGACATTTAAGAGTCAACCACATTGCTGTGGGTCTGGAGTCACATGTAGACCAGACCAGGTAAGGACGGCAGATTTCCTTCCCTAAAGGACATTAGTGAACCAGACGGGCTTATGATAATTGGCAATGAGTTCATGGTCACCAATGGACTTTTAGTTCCACATTTTTATTGAATTCAAATTCATTCAAGAGTTTTGCTCTGTGTTCCCAGAGCATTACCCTGGGTCTCTGGAGTACTCGCCCACTGACAATACCACTATTCCACCACCTCCCCTGTTTCTGAACCATGAAAAGACATCCTGGGAGTTTCCAAGGTTAAAGGTTGATATACCGAGGGGTGATGTTGTCTTGTATATTGGGACGAGTCAGTGTTGGAAATGGGAGTTGAGGGCAAATGAGGTCCAATCCTCCCTGAGAGCAGAGCGTCAGTAGGAACATGGTGAGTGCCTGTCCTGTAGGCCATGGGGAACCTTAGGGATCGATGTGTTCCACGATCGATGGATCCAGTGGCTGAAAGCGGCTGCTTCTGTGATGCAATGCAAAATCCTGATGCTCCAGTGTACCAGTAGATCCAGTGTACCAGTGGATCCAGTATTCCAGTGGATCCAATGTATCTAGTGTACCAAAGGATACAGTGAACCAAATGGACCCAGTGTTCATATAGGTCATAATCCACTGGATCCAGTGTGCCAGTTGATGCAGTATTCCAGCAGATCTAGTGTCCCAGTAGATCTGGGGGACCAGGAGTTGGCATATCTTAGTGGACCTAATGTTCTCATGGATCTAATGTTCCAGAGGATCCAGTATTCCAATGGATCCAATGTACCATTGGATCTAGTATTTCACTGGACCCAGTGTACTAATGGGAGAAATGGGAGTGAAAGGCAGTAACTGAGAGCAGTAATTCACTGGA
Organism: Carcharodon carcharias; assembly: GCF_017639515.1. Lineage (NCBI taxonomy): Eukaryota > Metazoa > Chordata > Chondrichthyes > Lamniformes > Lamnidae > Carcharodon > Carcharodon carcharias. The sequence continues at coordinate 54,671 of NW_024470541.1, read as the reverse complement.
ATCCAGAGGCCAGTGACTGAAGGGCATTAATAATTCTCACTGCCCTCCCACAGATTGCACTCCACACTCAGAATCATTAAACAACAAGCTGTTGTAGTGAGGCTGCTGATTCATCCTCCCTCCTTGTGAGTATTAACAAGAGTCATGTAATAAACTTGGAGAACCGGACAGGTTTCTTGTAAGAAACGGTAAAATGTACTAACAGAGTTCCTGATGAAGCTAAATGTTTGTTCCAAGATGAAGGCTAGAAAGCTCCACCCCTCAGATTCCCAGCGCTTAGGGCTGATTTGCCTGTACAGTCACATGATCCCCATAGCAGTACAAAAGGTTTAACTTACAATTACTACATTCCTCCCCCTTTAACTTTGTTTTATCTCTCTTATTTGCAAGAATATTTTAACCCGTACCATACACAGATATATACAGTGCATGCAATTATAAATCTAGTCTTTGAGCTGGTTTTCTGATTTGGGTAGAGCGATACAACTCTACAATTTGGGATTCTTCCGTGGGATTGACTTGACCAGGAACTACAGCATCAGGGACACCCTTGGGCAATGGCAGTTGAGAATTATTTACTTCAACAGAGACATCAGGTATGTCTATTCTTTGTCGATCTGGCACCTCAGGTATCAAAAGCTCAACTTTGATTTCAGGTGGATTAACAGGTTATTGGATTAACAGGTTATTGGATTAACAGTTTATTGGAGTGTCTCTCTACTTCTTATCTGATCCATGTGTTTCCTCCCAATCCTGTTTTCCATCTCCACTTGGTATGATAAAGATCCTATTTCAGAGACGATTTTACGAGGAACCCTCAGTCCAGTTGCAAAATCTCTCACAAAAACTGTCTCTCCCACAGTAAATTCTCAATCTTTACTTTAAACATCATGATTCACTTTGTGACTAATCTGGTTTTTCTCCACCTCCCCCTCTAAATTAAGGACTACTCGATCAATCTAGTGCTTCATTAGAAATTCAGACGCTGTTGAACCCATTGTTACATTAGGAGTCATGTGATAGTTGAAAAGAAATCTTGAAATTCATGTTTTTAATGTTTCCTCAGATAGTTTCTTCATGCCTGTTTTAAAGGTACGGACTGCTCTTTCTGCTAATCCATTGGATGATACGAATGCTGTTCTGACCTGTTTAATCCCATTTAGGTTCACCAAACTCTGGAATTCTGTCCTAGTGAAAGCAGTACCTCACAATGACTTCCAGCAGGCCATGTACACTGAAATATTGGCACAGTTTTTCAATGGTTGCAGACATAGAAACATAGAAACTAGGAGCAAGAGGAGGCCATTCGGCCCTTCGAGCCTGCTCCGCCATTCATTATGATCATGGCTGATCATCCAACTCAATAACCTGCTCCCGCTTTCTCCCCTTATCCTTTTATCCCTTTCGTCCCAAGAGCTATATCTAACTCCTTCTTGAAAACATACAATGTTTTGGCCTCAACTACTTTCTGCGGTAATGAATTCCACAGACTCACCACTCTCTGGGTGAAGAAATTTCTCCTCATCTCAGTCCTAAATGGTCTACCCCATATCCTCAGACTGTGACCCCTGGTTCTGGACTCCCCCACCATCGGGAACATCCTTCCTGTATCTACCCTGTCTAGTCCTGTTAGAATTTTATAGGTTTCTATGAGATCCCCCCTCATTCTTCTGAACTCCAGTGAATATAATCCTAATCAACTCAATCTCTCCTCATATGTCAGTCCCGCCATTCCAGGAATCAGTCGGGTAAACCTTCGCTGCGCTCCCTCTATAGCGAGAACATCCTTCCTCAGATAAGGAGACCAAAACTGCACACAATATTCCAGGTGTGGTCTCACCAAGGCCCTGTACAATTGCAGCAAGACATCCCTGTTCCTGTACTCGAATCTTCTCGCTATGAAGGCCAACATACCATTTGCCTTCTTTACCACCTGCTGCACCTGCATGCTTACCTTCAGCGACTGGTGTACAAGGATACCCAGGTCTCATTGCACATTCCCCTCTCTCAATTTATAGCCATTCAGATAATAAACTGCCTTCCTGTTTTTGCTACCAAAGTGGATAACTTCACATTTATCCACATTATACTGCATCTGCCATGCATTTGCCCACTCACTCAGCTTGTCTAAATCACACTGAAGCATCTCTGCATCCTCCTCACAGCTCACCCTCCCACCCAGCTTTGTGTCATCTGCAAATTTGGAAATATTACATTTAATTCCCTCATCTAAATCATTAATATATATTGTGAATAGCTGAGGTCCCAGCACCGATCCCTGTGGTACTCCACTAGTCACTGCCTGCCATTCAGAAAAAGACCCATTTATTCCTACTCTTTGTTTCCTGTCTGCCAACCAGTTTTCTATCCATCTCAATACACTACCCCCAATCCCATGCACTTTAATTTTACACGCCAATCTCTTATGTGGGACTTTGTCGAAAGCCTTCTGAAAGTCCAAATAAACCACATCCACTGGTTCCCCCTCATCAACTCTACCAGTTACATCCTCGAAAAATTCCAGTAGATTTGTCAAGCATGATTTCCCTTTCGTAAATCCATGCTGACTCTGTCTGATTCTGCCACTGTTTTCCAAGTGCTCAGCTATTAAATCTTTTATAATGGACTCTAGAATTTTCCCCACTACCGACATCAGGCTGACTGGTCTATAATTCCCTGTTTTCTCTCTGCCTCCCTTTTTTAAATAGTGGGGTTACATTTGCTACCCTCCAATCTGTAGGAACTGTTCCAGAGTCTATTGAATCTCGGAAGATGACCACCAATGCATCCATTATTTCTAGGGCCACTTCCTTAAGTACTCTGGGATGTAGATTATCAGGCCCTGGGGATTTATTGGTCTTCAATCCCATCAATTTACCTAACACCATTTCCCTACTAATACTGATTTCTTTCAGTTCCTCCCTCTCACTAAACCCTGTGTTCCCCAACATTTCTGGTATGTTATTAGTGTCCTCCTTTGTGGAAACAGAACCAAAGTATGTATTTAGAACAAAAATAAAAATACCTGGAAAAATTCAGCAGGTCTGGCAGTATCTGCGGAGAGGAACACAGTTAACGTTTCGAGTCCATATGACTCTTCAACAGAACTAAGGAAATAGATAAATTAAGTTGAAATATAAGCTGGTAGGGGGGGTGAGACAGGTAGAGCTGGATAGAGGGTCAGTGATAGGTGGAGGCAAAGAAGAGATTGCCAAAGATGTCACAGACAAAAGGTCAAAGAGGTGTTGAAGGTGGTGATTTTATCTAAGGAATGTGCTAATTAAGGGTAGAAAGCAGGACGAGCAACGTACAGATAGCTCTAGTGGGGGTGGGGTGGCAGAAGGGATCGAAATAGGCTAAAAGGTAGAGATAAAACAATGGATCAAAAATTTTTAAATAGGTGTCCCTTGTCCTCACTTATTACCCACCAGCCTCTGCCTTTTCTGCCAACTCCAGCATGTTGCCACCACCAAACACACCTTCCCTTCACCCCCCCGGCAGCATTCCGCAGGGATCATTCCTTCCGGGACACCCTGGTCCACTCCTTCATCACCCTTTCCGCCTCAACCCCCTCCCACGGCACCTCCCCATGCAACCGCAGAAGGTGCAACACCTGCCTCTTTACCTCCTCCCTCCTCCAATGGCCCAAACACTCATTTCACTTGCACTTCCCTCAATTTAGTCTACTGCATTCGCTGCTCCCAATGTGGTTTCCTCTACATTGGAGAGACCAAACGCAAACTGGGTGACCGCTTTGCAGAACACCTTCAGTCTGTCCGCAAGCATGACCCAGATCTCCCTGTCGCTTGCCATTTCAACACCCCACCCTGCTCTCATGCCCACATGTCTGTCCTTGGCTTGCTGCATTGTTCCAGTGAAGCCCAACGCAAACTGGAGGAACAGCACCTCATCTTCCGACTAGGGACTTTACAGCCTTCCGGACTGAATGTTGAGTTGAACAATTTTATATCATGAGCTTTCTCCTCCATCCCCACCCACTTTCCAATTCCCCCTTTTTCCAATAATTTACAATTTAAAAAAAATACTATTCTTTTCCCACCTATTTCCATTATTTTTAAATGTATTTCCATCCATTGTTTTATCTCTACCTTTTAGCCTATTTCGATCCCTTCCCCCCACCCCCACTAGGTCTATCTGTTACTTGCTCATCCTGCTTTCTATGATTAATGTCCCCATTAGAACATTCCCTAACTAATATCACCACCATCAACACCCCTTTGTCCTTTTGTCTATGACATCTTTGGCAATCTCTTCTTTGCCTCCAACTATCACTGGCCCCATATCCAGCTCTACCTGTCCCACCACCCCTTATATCAGCTTATATTTCATCTCATTTCTATATTTCCTCAGTTCTGATGAAGAGTCATTTGGACTCGAAACTTTAACTGTGTTCCTCTCTGCAGATGCTGTCAGACCTGCTGAGTTTTTCCAGGTATTTTTGTTTTTGTTCTAGATTTACAGCATCCGCAGTATTTTGTTTTTATCAAGTATGTATTTAGTTGGTCAGTTTGTTCCCCAATATCAATTCCCCTGTTTCTGACAGTAAGGGACTTACGTTTGTCTTCACCAATCTTTTTCTCTTCACAAACCTATAGAAACTTTTACAGTCAGTTTTTATGTTGCCCGCAAGTTTACTCTCATACTCTATTTTCCCCTTCTTAATCAATCCCTTGGTCCTCCTTTGCTGAATTCTAAACTGCTCCCAATCCTCAGGTCTGTTGTTTTTTCTGGCCAATTTTTAACCCTCTTCCTTGGATCTAATACTCTCTAATTTCACTTGTAAGCCATGGTTTGGCCACCTTTCCTGTTTTACTTTTGCACCAGACAGGAATAAACAATTGTTGCAGTTCACCCAAGCGCACTTTGAATGTTTGCCATTGCCTATCCACCGTCATCCCTTTAAGTAACGTTTCCAAATCCATCATAGCCAAATGATGATCTCAATTCCTACACATCCATCCACTTTGAGTGTGCGTTGATGATCATTAAAAACACGATGCCTAGAAATGGACCGACATAATCTATATGTGGTCTAACCCAGGGTCAACCAGGCCACTCCCACAGATACAGTGGAGCTGAAATGGGCAATTTCTGCTGTTGCTGACACTGGAGACAATGTTTAACCATTTTTCCTATATCACTACCTATACCTGACCACCAGATATAACTTTGTGCGAGCATCTTCATTTTTGAAATGCTTGGATTCGCACTACCAAGCTCTGTCAATAATGGTTCACTTACTTGCGTGGGGATGATGGCTCTTGCTCTCCACAAGATACTATCTTGACAATTTAATTCAGATTTCGGAGCATAGAATGGTTTTATATCTTCAGAGACTTGTGCATTTGACCATCCTTGCAATACCTGTTCTGGGACTCTTGATAAAATTGGCTCCCAGTTTGTCCAATTCTTTATCTGTTTCGCACAGACCGGTGAGGAGTCCGGGAAATTCAACACAAGTGTAACTTCTTGAGGCACTGGAGCATGTGGAACGCTACCTGGTAAAGGAAGATGACTGAGTGTATCTGCACTTGCTATATGCACACCTGGACGATACATAAAGGTGTAATCATATGCCAACAAAATCAGAGTCTATCGCTGAATTCTAGCAGAGGCTATCCATGGGATTGCTTTATCTTCACTAAACAAACCCACAGTAGCTTGTGATCTGACACTGTGGTGAAATGTAGACTGTGCAAATATTGATGGATCTTAACTCCAAATACGTTAGATAAGCCTCTTTATCAAATTGAGAGTAACCTTTCTCAGCTGCAGAGAGGGTTCTGGAGACATATCCTATTGACCTTTCCTCCATCTTGTGTGACAATACTGCTCCCACTCCGCAGGGGAATACATCACAGCTGATTATTAATCCCTTAGACGCGTCATCGTGCACTAACAGACATGACGAGTGTAAAAGCTTCTTGACTCTTGTGAAGTCTTCCTCTTGCTCTGCCTTCCAGAACCATCTGTGGTTCTTCTTCAGTAATAAGTGTCAAGGGGCTAACACTGTAGATAGATTAGGCAAGGAGCGACTGTAATAATTTACCATGCCCAAAAAAGACTTGAGCTCAGTGAGGTTGCTGGGAGAGGGCACTCCCTGGATTGCCCTGGCTTTCTCCTCTATTGGGTGCAGCCCCTTGGCATCCACTTGACCCAAGTATGTGGCTTCAGTTGCTTGGAAAGTGCACTTCTCTTCTTTCATACGCCAGCCTCCAAAAATCTCTTCAGAGCCTCCTCTAGGATGGCCAAATGTTCTGCTTCCTTTGATCCAGTGACCAGGACGTCATCCAGGTACACTGCTACTCAGGGAAGTCCTTGTAATAAGCTTTCCATGGTTCTTTGGAAAACGGCACAAGCAGATGACACACCGAAGGGGAGGCGTGTATATTGGGACAGGTCTTTGTGCGTGTTTATGGTGACATACCCTCTAGATGTGTTGTCCAGCTCCAGCTGTTGATACGTGTGGCTCATGTCTAGTTTAGTACAGGAGCTTCCTCCTGCAAGTTTAGCGTACAGATCTTTAGCCCTCGGAGTTGGATATCTGACCAATTTCGCAGCCTTGTTCACTGTTAATTTATACTCTCCGCAGACGCGAATGGTTTGATCTGGTATCATCACAGGGACTATGGGTACTGCCCATTCTGAAAATTGGACTAGCTGGATTATTCCTGACTTCTCTAAGCAGCACAATTTTGCATCTACCTTCTCCTTTAGAGCGTAAGGCACAGGTCTTGCCTTAAAACATCTGGGGTTTAGCCTCAGAGTCTACATATATTTTAGTTTGTAGGACTTTTATCTTTCCCAACTCATCTCGGAATATTCTGTCTTTTTTTAAGAACACTCAGGAATTCCTCCTGTTCTGACTTGAAAAATTCCTGACCAGCTGAGTTCAGAAGGTCAGGTCCTTGACCTGTCACAACACTCACTGGCAGCTGGGCTGTCTGATGCCTGTAGGATACAGGTACAGAGGTGATGCCTGTTACTTCTCCAGTTTACGTTTCTGGCTAAGATGTGGTTTGCTCCAAACTCATTGGCTGGGAACCTTCTCTGAGGTATTTAAAGATGTGTTCTCCCTCCACTGTGGTCAATGCTTCTGTGTCAACCTCCATGAGCAGAGGCTTCCCATTTACTTGAAGGGGAACGGTGATTGGTTCAGTTTCCCTGGCCTTTAGATTGTGTAGATATCAGATATCAGAATCAGTAGCTTCTGGCTCGTCTATATTGTGCACTTCATTCAACTTGACCTGCTGTCTGATTGGCTGTCTTGACCTCGCCCTGCATTGTTTTATAACATGCCCTTTTCTGAGACAGTAATGGCATTCTGCCTCTTTAAATCTGCAGGTTTCTGGTACAGGATCACCCTCACATCGGTAGCACTTTAACTTGTGGATTACTGGTGAGCTGCTTCCAGTATTTCTCTTTGTTCTTCCAGCAGTAGGAATCGTGCCTTGCTTCGTGGTTACCTCCCCGATCTTCACACCACACCCAGGGGCAGGTTCTCTCCCTAACTGACCAATGGCACTATGTTGCACACTCTGCAGACCCTGCGAGTCCCACTCTGCACTCTCCATTGCTCGCGCTGTCTCTGTGGTGCCCTTCAGATCTATCTCACCTCCTGCAAGTAAACTGTGCTGAATGGCGGCCGTTGTGTACTCTGCAGACCAGACAATCTCGCAACATGTCGTTTAGAGTATCTCCCAAGTCACAGTGCTCCACAGGACTACCACCCCCGACCCCCGACCCCCAACCCCCCACAGCAATCCTGGACGGTGAAAGGTTTAGCCTCAGCGTTGAGTCCTGGTCGTTCTGAATCTCTCACCGATTCGCTAGCGGGAATCCCAGGAAATGTTGTCTTTTCCTGTTGGCTCACAGCTCTCACAGGGTGACGGAGCTCAGAGACAGTCGTGTGTGACCTGGTTTAATGTTCTTCCCCCTTTTTCAGGGTCCACAGGAACAGGAGGAGGCCATTCAGCCCCAAGCTTGATCCAATTCAGTCACTTAATTCAATCACAGCTGATCTGTACCTCAACACCATTCACCTTTGCCCCATATCCTTAACCTCCTCACTCAACAAAAACCCATCAATCTCACTCTTAAACTTCAATCCACCCCCAGCCTCAACAGTGTTTTATGGGAGAGAGAGTTCCAGATTTCCGCTCCCCTCTGTGTGATCCTTTAATTGTCTTAAACACCTCGATAAGATCAGCCCCTAATCTGATAGTCTATGCATGACAAGCCTGGTCTGTGCAAGCTTTATAATTTAACCCTTTCAGCCCCGGGGTCGATCTGGTGAATCTGAGCTGCTCCCCCTCCGAAGGCAGCATATCCTTCCTGAGGGGTGGGGCCCAGGACTGGACCCAGTTACTGCAGACGGGGCCTCATCAAGGCTCTGTCCACCAGCACCCAGCTTGGGAGAGTCAGATACACAGGGGACATAAGAAATAGGAGCAGGAGGAGGCCATTCAGCCCCTCGAGTCTGCTTCGCCATTCAATGAGATGGCGTCCGATCTCCTATCTCGGCTATCCCCATGTCCTTTGGCATCTTTAATAACTAGGGGAAGGATTATTACCTGGTCAGGCGGGCACAGCGTGTAGGGAGCAGCTGTGAAACCACCCACTGGCCCGCAATCGGGCCCCTGACTGTGAGTTCACGCCGGCCGACCAGTTAACGGCCTAGATAGCGCGAATGACGCGCTGATAGGCTCAGCGCTGCCGGGGGTGAGGGGAGAGGAGGGTGAGTGCAGAAGGCAGCGAGGGCACAGAGTGGGGGGGGGAGGGTGAGAGTGAGCAGAGCACTGAGCTGCTCCAGGGAGCTGGAGATAAATAAGGATTTAAACCAGAAGGTAAACATGTTCCCTCATGTGACTGCGCCACACGTACAGGGACACGTCCGAAATGAGATTTAAGCATTTTTATTTTATCTTTAATTAACATGAGAAACCCCATCCCACCGGCAGCTGCTTGGCCTATTCACCCACCCACCAACCGAACATTTGGACGGACAGCGAAAAATCCGCTTTAGTTCATTGACTACGGGCCTTAATGGGCCTCTTAATGGTCAGCGGGCACACTGCCACCTCTCACCCACCGAGCAAAGTACCGCAAGAGTGCACAATGGTGTAGGGACACTCACCCGACGCTATCGCTCACTATTTTACTCTTGTTCAGGCCGGGCGTGAACCTGCCCGATGGGGGATACATTCTGCCCAAGACATCTATCGATTTCTGTCTTGAACGTACTCAGTGACTGAGCCTCTGGGATAGAGAATTCCAAAGATTCACCACCCTCTGAGTGAAGAAATTCCTCCTCATCTCAGTCTTACATGACCTGCCCCTTATTCTGAAACTGTGTCATACGGACTGGAAACGTTAGCTCTGTCTCTCTCTCCACAGAGGCTGCCAAACCTGCTGAGCTTTTCCAGCATTTTCTCTTTTTATTCCAGTATCCTCAATCTCTCCACATTGGACAAATCCCACCGTCCCAGGATTAGTCTGGTGAATCTCCACTGCACTTCCTCCATGGTGAGTACACCTTTCCTTAGGTAAGGGGACTATAACTGTACACAATACTCCAGGGAAGGTCTCACTAGGGCGCTATACAATTGCAGCAAAACTTCCTTACCCCTATACTCAAATCCCCTTGTGATAAAATCCCCTTCCTAACTGCTTGCTGCACCTGCAGGTTACCTTTCAGTGACTCATGAACAAGGACACCCAGGTCTCTTTGGATATCAATACTTCCCAATCTCTTCCTGTATAAGAAATACTCCACAATTCTCTTCCTCCTGTCAAAGTGGATAATTTCCCATTTTTTCACATTATATTCCATCTTCCTCTCAAGCTGCCTAAATCCCCTCGAAACATCTTTGCACCCTCCTCACAACTCACAGTTCAACAAGTTTTATGTCATCAGCAAACTTGGAAATATTACAATTGGTCCCCACACCCGAGTCATTGATATAGATTGTGACCAGGTGGGGCCAAGCACTGATCTTTGCAAGACAGAGAAAGACAGACAGACATAGACCGAAAGAGAGTGACAGAGAGGAACAGAGACAGATGGAGAGATGGACATACCAGGAAAAGTTTAACCAACCCCAATATCCTAGGAATCTAAAGCCCTCCCGCTTGCCTCATCTCTCCAGCCACACACTCATCTGCTCCACCCTCCTATTTTTCTATGCACTTGCATGCTATACTGGGTGTAATACAGGGGTTACTATCTTTGAGGTGCTGCTCGCTTGTTTCCCTCCCAGCTCCCTAAACTCTGCCTGTAGGATCACATCCTTCTTTCTGCCTATGTCATTGGTACTGATGTGCACTACAACTGCTGGCTGTTCACCCTCCCCTCTCTGAGTGCTCTGAATCTACTCAGTGATACCCCTGACCCTGGGACCAGCGAGGCAACACACCACCCCGGAGTCACGCCTGTTTTTATACCCTGACCATAAATCCCTTCCTCTATTGCTTTATCAATCATCCTTCTGCCTGAGCCCCCCCCCTCCCCGCTACCCCCTCCCTGCTGAGCCGGATGTGGGGTTGACATGTGCCATGGATTTGGCTCTGGTAACTCTCCTCAGATGAACCATCACTCTGGCCAATATTCACAGCTCAATATTGGTTGGACAGTGGGATGCATTCAGGAGACTCCTGCACTACCTGCATGGGCCTTATTGATGACCCACGGAGACAAAGAGAGACAGACAGAGAATAAAAGAGAAACAGAGAGAGAGAGAGAGAGAGAGAGACAAGGGAGAGATCAATCAACAGCTAAAGAAAAGCGCTGGCAGGCTGCAGACAGACAGGCAGGCAGGTAGGCAGACAGGCAGACAGACAGACAGACAGGCAGACAGACAGGCAGACAGGCAGGCAGACAGGCAGACAGACAGACAGACAGACAGGCAGACAGGCAGACAGGCAGGCAGGCAGACAGACAGGCAGGCAGACAGACAGGCAGACAGACAGACAGGCAGACAGACAGACGGACAGACAGGCAGGCAGACAGACTGGCAGACAGACAGACAGACAGACAGGCAGGCAGACAGACAGGCAGGCAGACAGACAGACTGGCAGACAGACAGATGGACAGACAGGCAGGCAGACAGACAAACAGGCAGACAGGCAGACAGACACACAGACAGGCAGACAGACAGACAGGCAGACAGACAGGCAGGCAGACAGGCAGGCAGACAGACAGACAGACAGACAGGCAGACAGACAGACAGACAGGCAGGCAGGCAGAGCCTGAATGGCCACAAACGGGTTCTGGTGAAACTGTAGCTAAACAGAGCTCTGTTTCCCAGCTCGATGAACAACATGTCAGACAGGCCACTCCAAAAGAGAGATTTAATTTGGGGTTATGACACTGAAAGGTAACCAGGCCCTGAAATTATCATTAACACCTTGTCTCCGACTGTACAATCTCCTTCAGAATCTTTCTCCTGGGTGTTTAAAAACTGTAATAATGTTGTCAAGTTAAGAGCCTTCACCAGGGGCAGAATTTTCCGGTTGGCGTGTGGGGGTGGGGTCTAACCCTAACCCTTGGCTGCCGGGTGACAAGGGCTATCCCCTCAGAAGAAGCTCATGACGCCTCTCCACCTCCAAGAACAGAAGCTGAGCAGCGGTACAATAGGAGCCACAGCTCCACAAGGTCTTCTCAAGATGTGCTTCCAATGCCTGGACCGTTCAGGGGGCGCACTCCTGTACCCCCCAGATCATGTGTCGCTGAGAGTGGTTGCATGCTGCGCTCTCCACAATCTAGCACTGGAAAGAGGTGATGCAGTGGATGAAAAAGGCATAGATGCAGTTGCTCTGGCTGCACACGATGAGTTCAGCAGTGAGTCCGAGGATGAGCGGGCACAGAGAAATACTGAGCGGGTAGACACTGACCCAGGCATCCTCCAGGGAGGTAGGGACACCCGGGAGGCTTTAATCCAATGAACCTTCAGCTAGATAACCACATATGGACCTCCCGGACAAGCCTAGGCTGGAGGCTCCAGACTGGACACCTCAGTACAAAATCTGCCTGGTTCGGAACAGTAACTAAGGGCCTTGTTAATAAAGCTGAATGTCCCACAAATCGCTCTTTACATTATTGGTAACCATCCACCTGCAGAACAAGAGAGGCACCTTCAGCCATGGTGACATGTCTGACTTTAATATTACAACCAAAGAAACTTAATGAAACAAAATGATAAAGGTGTTAAACATCAGACCAACTCATAAAGACCCCATCTTGGGCCAACACAAAAGCCCCAGTGAGAATCCCATGGTGCCTAAGGTGCCTTATGTTTCCGTTTCCGGGTGCTGTGTCTTGTTGCTGCCCCCTCGCTGGGAGTGGTACCTGAGCCAGCTGCTGACCCTGCTGCCCTGTTGGCCTCGATGACCTTGGCGGTCGTTCTCTGTCCCGTGGAGCCAGTGCTGGCCCCATCTGGGAGGGAGCAGCCAGTTCCACAGCTGGCATCTCCCCAGTCACCGCAGCCTCACCGGATACACCAGGGAGAGGGGCGGAGGAGCTGCTGGCCTCATCCAGAGCGCCCTGAGAGGGGCCCGCAGATACACCAGGCAGGTCAGTTTGGACCTCCCTGCTCACCGTGGATGGATGGGCACCGAGCTGGGAAACTTGGCGCCCAGACCATCTCCCACACTGGCACTGACCGGCTGAGGTCAATGCCAATGTGAGGTACTTGCTGGTCTAAGCGCATCCCCAGGAAGCACTGATGGGTGTCCTGGAGCAGCCTCTCCACGAGACTCACCACTCTCTCCATGGAGGACGCATGGCCCTCGGACATGAGGCTCATTGCTTCGGTGATTGTCCGCATAGACTCCTCCACCATGGACACCAAGCCAAGCACAGCCTCATGTATCTCCCCCAGATGCTCCCTCACACCCGGCCACATTTCCTGCAGCTGCTGCATCGCAGACGACTCCAGAGGCACATCATCAGGCACCAACTGAGCATGTGCCTGGCCCCCTGCAGCTGGCACCATGGGCACTCTCTGTCTCTGCCAGCTCCTCCAGCGACTGTGAAGTGCCCTCACCACTGTGCCCCGGGACACTAGCCGATGTTCGAATTCCCACCGGGGTGGTAGTATCTGCGCTGGTGCCTGCCTGGCAGAGATGGTGTGACGCTGGTGAGTCTTCAGGGCCCTCGGGTGTGAGAGGGGGTCTCTGCTGCTCCTCCTCCCGGCCCTGCTCTGATGATGCTGAAAGGAAGAACAAGGACATTGGATCAGTCAACGTGGATACAATGTCCATGTGTATCCCTGTTCCCCCAGATCATTATTCACTCATCCTTCCATAAGCAATGGTCAGGCCATGTTGCAAACTTCAATCACTGAACATTCAGCACTGCCATGGCTGCTGGGAGAACAATGGTGACCTCAGTGCTGGGCACACACACCTGCCCGTGGTACCCCAGCCTCACCCACACCGGGGGACCTGGGTGAATGGGGCCTCTCCAGATCCAGGGCCTCCTGCTCAAAGCGGCTGAGAATCGCTAACTGTGCTGGTTCTCCCCCAGTCCTCACCCGCTCGGCTGCATCATGTACATTCTCCTCCTGAAAAGGAGAGAGGAGCATTGATTGGTGCTTCTTGTACCTGGACCCGCTTCACACACGGCCCACCCCAACCAGAGTGGGACATGTCAGGGCTCCAGAGCCCCCTCACCCCGCTGCTGCCAAACAGTCACACAAAGATACCAGGCCTACTCCACACCCCCCACCCACTCCACCCCCACCCCCCCAACCCACACCCCCACCCCCCCCCCCACACCCCCACCCCCCCCACCCACACCCCCACCCACACCCCCACCCCCCCCCCCACACCCCCCCACCCACCCCCCCACCCACCCCCCCCACCCACACCCCCACCACCCCCACCCCTCCCCCACACCCCCACCCCCCCCAACCTCACCCCCCCCCACCCACACCCCCACCCCCACCCCCACACCCCCACCCCCCACCCACCCCCCCACCCCCCCCACCCACACCCCCACCCCCCCCCCCACACCCCCCCACCCACCCCCCCACCCACCCCCCCCACCCCCTCCCCCACACCCCCCCACCCACCCCCCCACCCACCCCCCCCACCCCCTCCCCCACACCCCCCCACCCACCCCCCCACCCACCCCCCCCACCCACACCCCCACCACCCCCACCCCTCCCCCACACCCCCACTCCCCCCAACCTCACCCCCCCCCACCCACCCCCCCAACCTCCCCCCCCACACCCCCACCCCCTCCCCCACCCCCCCACCCACCCCCCCACCCACCCCCCCCACCCACACCCCCACCACCCCCACCCCTCCCCCACACACCCACCCCCCCAACCTCCCCCCCCACACCCCCCCCCCCTCCCCCACACCCCCACCCCCCACCCACCCCCCCACCCCCCCCACCCCCACCCCCTCCCCCACACCCCCACCCCCCCCCCCACCCCTACCCCCCCAACCACCCCCCCCACCCACACCCCCACCCCCTCCCCCACACCCCCACCCCGCCCACCCACACCCCCACGCCCCCCAACCTCACCCCCCCACCCACCCCCCCACCCACACCCCCACCCCCCCCCCACACCCCCACCCCCCCACCCACACCCCCACCCCACCCCCACACCCCCACCCCTCCCCCACACCCCCACCCCCCCCAACCTCACCCCCCCCCCACCCACACACCCACCCCCCCCAACCTCCCCACCCACCCCCCCACCCACACCCCCACCCCTCCCCCACACCCCCACCCCTCCCCCACACCCCCACCCCTCCCCCACACCCCCACCCCCTCCCCCACACCCCCACCCCCCCCACCCCTACCCCCCCTCCACCCCCCCACCCACCCCCCCCACCCACACCCCCACACCCCCACCCCCCCCAACCTCACCCCCCCACCCACACCCCCACACCCCCACACCCCCCACCCACACCCCCACCCACACCCCCACACCCCCACCCCCCCCAACCTCACCCCCCCCACCCACACCCCCACACCCCCCACCCACACCCCCACCCACACCCCCCCACCCCCTCCACCTCCACCCCCCCACCCCCCCCACCCACACCCCCACCCCCCCACCCCCCCTCCACCCCCCCACCCCCCCCACCCACACCCCCACCCCCTCCCCCACACCCCCACCCCCCACACCCCCTCCACCCCCACCCCCCCCACCCACACCCCCCACCCCCCCACCCACACCCCACCCCCCACCCACCCCCCACCCCCCCCCACACCCCCTCCACCCCCCCCCACCCCCACCCCCCCACCCCCCCCCTCCACCCCCCACACACCCCACCCCCCCCACCCACCCCCCCACCCACACCCCCCACACCCCCCCCACCCCCCCCACCCACCCCCCCACCCACACCCCCCACACCCCCTCCAGCCCCCCCTCCCCAACCCCATCCCACCCCCTCCCACCCCCACCCCCCCCAACACCCCCCCCACCCACCCCCCCCACCAACACCCCCACCCCCTCCCCCACACCCCCACCCACCCCCCCCACACCCCCTCCAGCCCCCCCTCCCCAACCCCATCCCACCCCTCCCACCCCCACCCCCCCCACACCCCCACCCACACCCCCACCCCCTCCCCCACACCCCCACCCCCCCAACCCCCTCCCACCCCCTCCCACCTCTCCACCCCCCCACCCCCACCCCCCCAACACCCCCCCCCTCCCCCACACCCCCACCCACCCCCACACACCCCCCCTCCACCCCCCACCCCCTCCCCCACCCCCCCACCCACCCCCACCCCCTCCACCCCCAACCCCCCCACCCCCCCTCCCCCACCCCCCCCCCGCACCCCCCCTCCCCCACCCCCTCCACCCCCACCCTCTCCACCCCCCCATCCACCCCCACCCCCCCCACCCACCCCCCCCACCCCCTCCCCCACCCACCCCCCCCTCCCCCACCCCCCGCACCCCCCACCCCCTCCCCCACCCACCCCCCCTCCCCCACCCCCCCACCCCCTCCCCCCCCCCTCCCCCACCCACCCACCCCCCCCCTCCCCCACCCCCCGCACCCCCCACCCCCTCCCCCACCCACCCCCCCTCCCCCACCCCCCCCACCCCCTCCACCCCCCACCCCCACCCACCCCCCCCTCCCCCACCCCCCCGCACCCCCCACCCCCTCCCCCCCCCCACCCCCTGGCCACATGCTGCCTACATCACCTTAGGCACCACACGGTCTAACCTTCCAGAACGAGGAGGAGTGAGCACGTGGAGTACAGAGGGCAGCAGATCGATCGGTGCCCACGCCACCTTGAAGCTCCCCTCCCAGCATCTCATCACCCTGACTTGGACGTGTCCTGAAGTTCCAGCTCTGTGCCCAGGTGCAGCTCCTCCAGGTTCTCCCCAAACCAGTCATGTGGGTCTCAGTGTACCACATGCTGCAGGGGCAAAACCCATCTCATCACCGCCCTCTCAGGGTGACCTCAGCATGGACAATACCTGCTGGCCCACCCAGCGAAGGACACAGACCATCAATGATTCAATGCAGCCCCTACACTCAGACATGGGGGTTGTGGGGACCAGGGGGTGAAAGCCCACCTGCTGGGTTAAGTGACCAATGCCAACATGGTCCTCACCCTTCCCGAGTGCCAAAAAGGTCGTTGAACCCCTTGTGACCCTGCACCCAGGTGCTCCACACCTCGTCGCGGGAGCTCTCCCCCTCTGCCACCTCCTCCCAGACACGCTTGGTCATCTGGGGGGGATCTCCTCCCCCCATCCTGGGGTACGTGGACCTCCCAGCGTGCTGCCACCTCCTCCAGGAGGGCAGCAAGGCAATCGCCTGAGAAACAAGAGGCACGGTGCTCCCCCCCCCACCCCTACCCTACCCTCCAGTCTGGCCCGCTCACCGGCAGCGCTCACTCCCACTGGCCGTGGCTGCAGGACCTTTTTAAAACAGGCCACCCAGGTCACCATCCAACCCAGTGGTCACTGCAGTCTCGCTGCTGCCCACCCACTCCCACTGTTCTCAGGACCCTCGGTTAGTGCTGGGCAGGCCTGCACAAAATGGTGGCACGGACCCAATTTTGGGTGACGCTCACTCCCACACGACCCACCTGACAGGCAGATTCTGCCCCAGGTTTCCTGGAATTGCTGGGGAGTCAATTAGTATTCATTAGAGAGACAAATAAACACTCACACACACAC
>NW_024470541.1:5000-35000 GCF_017639515.1 Carcharodon carcharias | reverse complement strand
TCACACACACACTCTCACACACACACACTCGCACTCACACACTCACACTCACACTTACATTCACAATCACACTTGCACTCGCACTCACACACTCACACTCACACTCCCACACACTCACACTCACACACTCACACATACTCTCACTCACACACTCACACTCACACTCACACTCACATTCACAGTCACACTCTCACACTCACATGCACACGCACACTCATGCACTCACACTCACACACACTCATACACTTAAACTCACACACACACACTCACTCTCACACACTCACACTCAAACTCACACTCACACACTCACACTCACACTTGCACTCACACTCACACACTCATGCTCACGCATACGGTCACACACACAATCACGCACACACTCACACTCACATTCTCACACACTCACACTCACATGCAAACACACACTCGCGCTCACACTCACACACTCATGCTCACACACTCACACTCACACTGACACATACATACTCAAACTCACACTCACACACTCACAGTCACACACACAATCACACAAACAATCACACTCACATACACACACACTCACACTCACACTCATACTCACACTCACACAAACACTCATACACACACTCACACACACAAAATCACACACACACACTCAAACTCACACTCACACTCACTCACACTCACACTCACACACACACTCACACACACAAACTCACACTCACACACTTACACTCACACACTCACTTACACACACACTCATGCTCACACACACACACACTCACACCCACTCACACTCAACTCATACAAACTCTCACTCACACTGACATTCAACTCATACACACACTCACACTCACTGTCACTCACACACACTCACACTCACATACTTACAGACACACACACTCATACTCATACTCACATTCACTCACACACACTCATACACACTCAACACATACACACTCTCACTCACACTTACTCACACTCAACTCATAATACACACGCAACTCATACACTCTCACAGACACTCACACTCAACTCATACACTCACTCACACACTCATACACACTCAACTCATACACAATCCCACTCACACACACACTCACACACAGTCACACTCACATACACACTCACCCACTCACACTCATGCACTCACACTCACACTCACACACACACACTCGCACTCACACTCACACACTCACACCAACACACTCACACACACACACACACACACTCACACTCATGCACTCACACTCACACACTCACACTCACACTCACAATCACACACTCAACTCTCACCCACACTCACACGTGCACACTCACACGTTCACACTCACAATCTCACACTCACACTCACACTCATACACTGTCTCTCACAAACTCACACTCAAGCTCACACTCACACTCATGCACACCCTCACACTCAAACTGTCACACTCACACTCACACACACACTCATACATACTCTCACTCACACACTCACACTTACACTCACACTCACACATGCACTCACCCTCACACACTCACTTACTCACTCTCATACTCGTGCACTCACACTCACTCACACTCACAATCACACACACACTCACCCTCACACACACACTCAATCTCACTCACACTTGTGCACTTACACTCACACACTCACACTCACACTCAAGCTCACAATCACACACTCATACTCACACTCACACCGTCACGCTCACATACACATTCACATAGACAATCACGCACACATTCACACACTCACACGCATACACAATCACACTCGCACACATACTCACACTCACACACTCACACTTACACTTGCCTGCACACACTCACACTCACACACACGCACGCTCACACACACTGACACACACACTCAAACTCACACTCAAACTCACACTCACACTCACACACACTGACCCACTCACACACACACTCACACTTATACTCACACTCACACAAACACTCATACTCACACTCACAAACTCACACACACACAAAATCACACACACTCATAACACAATCACACACACACTCAAACTCACACTGATACTCACACTCACACTTATACTCACACTCACACACACACATTCACACTCACACTCTAACTTACACACACACTCATACTCAACTCATACACACTCTCATTCACACATACACTCAACTCATACACACACTCACACTCAACTCATATACACACACTCACACTCAACTCATATACACTCTCACTCACACACACACTCAACTCATACACACTCACTCACACACACACTCGCACTCACACTCACACACTCACGCACACACACACTCACACTGACACATACACACTCAAACTCACACTCACAGTCACACACACAATCATACAATCACACTCACACGCACTCACACTTATACTCACACTCACACAAACACTCATACACACACTCACAAACTCACACTCACACACACAAAATCACACACACTCATAACACACAATCACACACACACACTCAAACTCACACTCACACTCACACTCACACTTATACTCACACTCACACACTCACACACTTACACTCACACACTCACACACTCACACACACACTCACACACACTCACACTCAACTCATACACACTCTCACTCACACTGACATTCAACTCATACACACACTCACACTTACTCTCACTCACACACACTTATACACACTCAACTCATACACACTCTCACTCACACTTACTCACACTCAACTCATAATACACACTCAACTCGTACACTCTCACAGACACTCACGCTCAACTCATACACTCACACACTCATACACATTCAACTCATACACAATCTCACTCACACACACACTCACACTCACACACAGTCACACTCACATACTCACCCACTTACACTCACAGACTCACACTCACACACTCACACTCACACACACACACTCACACACATTTGCACTCACACTCACACACTCACACTCACACACACACTCACGCACTCACATTCATACTCACACACTCACACTCACACTCCCGCACTCACATCCACACTCACACAATCATACTCACACTCACAATCACACACTCACACACTCACTCACACTCACGTACTCATACCCACACTCACACTCACATGTTCACACTCACAATCTCACACTCACACACTCACACTCATACACTGTCTCTCACAAACTCACACTCACACACACACTCACACATACTCTCATTCACACACTCACACTCATGCACTCACACTCATACACACTCACACTCACACTCCCGCACTCACATCCACACTCACACACTCACACTCACAATCACACACTCACACTCTCACTCACACTCACGCACTCATACCCACACTCACACTCACACACTCACACGCTCACACTCATACACTGTCTCTCACAAACTCACACTCAAACTCACACTCACACTCACGCACACCCTCACACTCACACTCACACTCTCACACACACACTCACACTCACCCTCACACACACACTCACTCACTCTCACACTTGTGCACTTACACTCACACGCACACTCACACTCAAGCTCACACTCACACACTCGTACTCACTGTCACGCTCACATACACACTCACATAGACAATCTCGCACACATTCACACACTCACACTCATACACAATCACACTTGCACACATACTCACACTCACACACTCACACTTACACTCGCCTGCACACACTCACACTCCCACACATTCACGCTCACACACACACACTGACAAACACACTCAAACTCACACTCACACACACTCAAACTCACACACTCACACTCACACACACTGACCCACTCACACACACACTCACACTTATACTCACACTCACACAAACACTCATACTCACACTCACAAACTCACACTCACACACACAAAATCACACACACTCATAACACAATCACACACACACTCAAACTCACACTGATACTCACACTCACACTCACACTCTCACTTACACACACACTCACACTCAACGCATACACACTCTCACTCACACACACACTCAACTCATACACACACTCTCAATCACACACACACACTCACACTCAACTCATATACACTCTCACACACACACTCAACTCATACACACTCACTCACACACACACACTCACACTCACACACACACTCACACACTCACGCTCACACACTCACACTCACGCTCACACATACAACTCAAACTCACACACACACACACTCATACTCACACACTCACAGTCACACACACAATCATACAAACAATCACACTCACACACACTCACACTTATACTCACACTCACACAAACACTCATACACACTCACAAACTCACACTCACACACACAAAATCACTCACACTCATGCACTCATACCCACATACACACACTCACACTCACACGTTCACACAATCTCACACTCACACTCACACACCCACACACTCACACTCACTCGCACACTCGTGCACTCACACTCACACACTCGTACTCACACACTCACACCGTCAGGCTCACATACACACTCACACAGACAATCACACACACATTCACACACTCACACTCATACACAATCACACTCGCACACATACTCACACTCACGCACTCACATGTACATTCGCATGCACACACTCACACTCACACACACTCACGCTCACACACACACTGACACACACACTCAAACTCACACTCACACACACTCAAACTCACACACTCACACTCCCACACACACTCACACACACTAACACACACTCACCCACTCACACTCACACACTCACACTTATACTCACACTCACACAAACACTCATACTCACACTCACAAACTCACACACTCAAAATCACACACACTCATAACACAATCACACACACACTCAAACTCATACTCATACTCACACTCACACTTATACTCACACACACTCAGACACACACTCACACTCACATTCTCGTTTACACACACTCATGCTCACACGCACTTACACTCAACTCATACACACTGTCACTCACACACACTCAACTCATACACACACTCACTCTCACTCACACACACACTCACACACACTAACACTCAACTCATATACACTCTCACTCACACACACTCAACTCATACACACACACTCACTCTCACTCACACACACTCACACTCACACTCACACTCACACATACTCACACTCTCTTACATACTGACACTCACACACTCACACATTCATACTCACACTCACAACCAAATTCATTCACACACACTCATACACATTCAACTCATACACACTCTCGCTCACACTTACACTCAACTCATAATACACACTCAACATGTACACTCTCACAGACACACACTCAACTCATACACTCTCACTCACACACACTCAACTCATACACACTCCCACACACACACTCAACTCATACACACTCATACACACTCAACTCATGCACACTCTCACTCACACACCCACACTCAACTCATACACAATCTCACTCACACACTCACACTCAACTCATAGACACACTCACACACACACTCACACACAGTCATACACGCTCAACTCATACACACTCTCACTCGCACACTCACACTCAGCTCATACACATTCTCACTCACACACTCACACTCGCCTCATACACCCTCTCAGTCACACACTCACACTCAACTCATACACACACTCACACACACTCAACTCATACACACTCTCACTCACACACTCACATTCAATGCATACATACTCTCACTCACACTCAACTCATACACACTCACTCACACACATACTCACACTCAACTCAAACACACTCTCACTCACATTCACTCACACACATACACTCACACTCACACTCAACTCACACATTTTCACGCACTTTCACTCACATTCACACACACTCAGACTCAACTCATACACAAGCACACACGCTCTCACTCACACACACGCACTCACATATGCTAGCACACACACAAACACACACACACTCACAGTCACTCACTGGCACACACACAAACACACACACTCCCACGCTCACACACACACACACACACACAAGCACACACTCTCACACACTCTCTCACAGACACACACTTACATTTGCACAGTCATACATTCACACACACACATACATACACACACTCTCTCACACTCACAGTCACACATGCTCTCATGCACACACTCACACTCACACACTCACACACACACACTCACACTCACACACACTCACACTCACACACACACTCACACTCACACATACACACACTCTCACTCATACACACACTCTCACTCGCACATACACTCACACTCTCACTTACACACTCAGTCTCATTCACACAGTCACACTTAAACTCACACTCATATTCAGACACACACTCACAGTCACACTCTCATACACTCACACTCTCACTCACACACAAATTCACACTCAAACACACACACATTCTCACTCATACACACACTCTCACTCGCACACACACACTCACACTCTCATTTACACACTCAGTCTCATTCACACACACTCACACACACTCACACACTCACACACACACTCACACTCACACACACTCATACTCACACTCACACACACACTCACACATACACACACTCTCACTCATACACACACTCTCACTCGCACACACACTCACACTCTCACTTACACAGTCTCATTCACACAGTCACACTTATACTCACACTCATATTCAGACACACACTCACAGTCACACTCTCACACACTCACACTCTCACTCACACACACATTCACACTCACACACACACATTCTCACTCATACACACACTCTCACTTGCACACACACACTCTCACTCTCACTTACACACTCAGCCTCATTCACACACAGTCACACTCACACTCGCACTTATACCCACACGCACACTCATTCACACACACACTTACACACTCTCACACTCACACACACACTCACACACACACACACTAAAACTCACACACACACTCACACTCTCACTTACACACTCAGTCTCATTCACACACAGTCACACTCACACTCACTCTCACTTATACCCACACACACACTCATTCACACACACACTCACACACACTCATACTCACACTCACACACACACTCACACATACACACACTCTCACTCATACACACACTCTCACTCGCACACACACTCACAATCACACTCACACTCACACACACTCACAATCACACACTCACTCACACACACACTCACACACACACTCACAATCACATTCACACTCACACTCACGCACACAATCATACTCACAATCACACACTCACAATCACTCACACTCACAATCACACTCACACACACACACTCACACACACTCACACTCACACACACTCGCACTCACACACTCACACTCACATTTACATTCACAATCACACTCACACTCGCACTCACACACTCACACTCACACAAACACACACTCACACTCACACACTCACACATATTCTCACGAGGGAGTAGGGAGGGAGTAGGGAGGGAGCGGGGAGTAGGGAGGGAGGAGGGAGTAGGGAGGGAGTAGGGAGGGAGCAGGGAGTAGGGAGGGAGGGGGGAGTAGGGAGGGAGTAGGGAGGGAGGGGGGAGTAGGGAGGGAGTAGGGAGGGAGTAGGGAGGGAGTAGGGAGGGAGCGGGGAGTAGGGAGGGAGCGGGGAGTAGGGAGGGAGGGGGGAGTAGGGAGGGAGTAGGGAGTAGGGAGGGAGTAGGGAGGGAGCAGGGAGGGGGAGTAGGGAGGGAGTAGGAAGGGAGTAGGGAGGGAATAGGGAGGGAATAGGGAGTACGGAGGGTGTAGGGAGTAGGGAGGGAGTAGGGAGTAGGGAGGGAGTAGGGAGGGAGCGGGGAGTAGGGAGGGAGTAGGGAGGGAGTAGGGCGTAGGGAGGGAGTAGGGAGGGAGGTGGAAGTAGGGAGCTAGTAGGGAGTAGGGAGGGAGTGGGGTGTAGGGAGGGATTAGGGAGGGAGGGGGGAGTAGGGAGGGAGGGGGGAGTAGGGAGGGAGGGGGGAGTAGGGAGGGAGTAGGGAGGAGCGGGGAGTAGGGAGGGAGTAGGGAGGGAGTAGGGAGGGAGTAGGGAGGGAGGTGGGAGTAGGGAGGGAGTAGGGAGGGAGTAGGGAGGGAGGGGGGAGTAGGGAGGGAGTAGGGAGTAGGGAGGGAGTAGGGAGGGAGTAGGGAGGGAGCGGGGAGTAGGGAGGGAGGAGGGAGTAGGGAGGGAGTAGGGAGGGAGCAGGGAGTAGGGAGGGAGGGGGGAGTAGGGAGGGAGTAGGGAGGGAGGTGGGAGTAGGGAGGGAGTAGGGAGGGAGTAGGGAGGGAGGGGGGAGTAGGGAGGGAGTAGGGAGGGAGGTGGGAGTAGGGAGGGAGTAGGGAGGGAGGGGGGAGTAGGGAGGGAGTAGGGAGGGAGTAGGGAGGGAGCGGGGAGTAGGGAGGGAGCGGGGAGTAGGGAGGGAGGGGGAGTAGGGAGGGAGTAGGGAGTAGGGAGGGAGTAGGGAGGGAGCAGGGAGGGGGAGTAGGGAGGGAGTAGGAAGGGAGTAGGGAGGGAATAGGGAGGGAATAGGGAGTGGGGAGGGAGCAGGGAGTAGGGAGGGAGGGGGGAGTAGGGAGGGAGGGGGGAGTAGGGAGGGAGTAGGGAGGGAGGGGGGAGTAGGGAGGGAGGGGGGAGTAGGGAGGGAGTAGGGAGGGAGGGGGGAGTAGGGAGGGAGTAGGGAGGGAGGGGGGAGTAGGGAGGGAGCGGGGAGTAGGGAGGGAGTAGGGAGGGAGGAGGGTGTAGGGAGGGAGCAGGGAGTAGGGAGGGAGGGGGGAGTAGGGAGGGAGTAGGGAGGGAGGAGGGTGTAGGGAGGGAGCAGGGAGTAGGGAGGGAGTAGGGAGGGAGCGGGGAGTAGGGAGGGAGTAGGGAGGGAGTGGGGAGTAGGGAGGGAGCAGGGAGGGAGGGGTGAGTAGGGAGGGAGTAGGGAGGGAGGGGGGAGTAGGGAGGGAGCAGGGAGGGAGGGGGGAGTAGGGAGGGAGTAGGGAGGGAGGGGGGAGTAGGGAGGGAGCGGGGAGTAGGGAGGGAGTTGTAGGGAGGGAGCGGGGAGTAGGGAGGGTGTAGGGAGGGAGTAGGGCGTAGGGAGGGAGTAGGGAGGGAGGGGGGAGTAGGGAGGGAGTAGGGAGGGAGGAGGGTGTAGGGAGGGAGCAGGGAGTAGGGAGGGAGTAGGGAGGGAGCAGGGAGTAGGGAGGGAGCAGGGTGTAGGGAGGGAGTAGGGAGGGAGGAGGGTGTAGGGAGGGAGCAGGGAGTAGGGAGGGAGTAGGGAGGGAGCGGGGAGTAGGGAGGGAGTAGGGAGGGAGTGGGGAGTAGGGAGGGAGCAGGGAGGGAGGGGGGAGTAGGGAGGGAGCAGGGAGGGAGGGGGGAGTAGGGAGGGTGTAGGGAGGGAGTAGGGCGTAGGGAGGGAGTAGGGAGGGAGGGGGGAGTAGGGAGGGAGGAGGGTGTAGGGAGGGAGCAGGGAGTAGGGAGGGAGGTGTAGGGAGGGAGCGGGGAGTAGGGAGGGAGTAGGGATGGAGTAGGGAGGGAGCGGGGAGTAGGGAGGGAGTAGGGAGGGAGTGGGGAGTAGGGAGGGAGCAGGGAGGGAGGGGTGAGTAGGGAGGGAGTAGGGAGGGAGGGGGGAGTAGGGAGGGAGCAGGGAGGGAGGGGGGAGTAGGGAGGGAGTAGGGAGGGAGGGGGGAGTAGGGAGGGAGCGGGGAGTAGGGAGGGAGGTGTAGGGAGGGAGCGGGGAGTAGGGAGGGTGTAGGGAGGGAGTAGGGCGTAGGGAGGGAGTAGGGAGGGAGGGGGGAGTAGGGAGGGAGTAGGGAGGGAGGAGGGTGTAGGGAGGGAGCAGGGAGTAGGGAGGGAGTAGGGAGGGAGTAGGGCGTAGGGAGGGAGTAGGGAGGGAGCGGGGAGTAGGGAGGGAGTAGGGAGGGAGCGGGGAGTAGGGAGGGAGTAGGGAGGGAGTAGGGCGTAGGGAGGGAGTAGGGAGGGAGCGGGGAGTAGGGAGGGAGTAGGGATGGAGCGGGGAGTAGGGAGGGAGGGGGGAGTAGGGAGGGAGTAGGGAGGAGCGGGGAGTAGGGAGGGAGTAGGGAGTAGGGAGGGAGTAGGGAGGGAGTAGGGAGGGAGCGGGGAGTAGGGAGGGAGCGGGGAGTAGGGAGGGAGTAGGGAGGGAGCAGGGAGTAGGGAGGGAGGGGGGAGTAGGGAGGGAGTAGGGAGGGAGGTGGGAGTAGGGAGGGAGTAGGGAGGGAGTAGGGAGGGAGGGGGGAGTAGGGAGGGAGTAGGGAGTAGGGAGGGAGTAGGGAGGGAGTAGGGAGGGAGCGGGGAGTAGGGAGGGAGGAGGGAGTAGGGAGGGAGTAGGGAGGGAGCAGGGAGTAGGGAGGGAGGGGGGAGTAGGGAGGGAGTAGGGAGGGAGGTGGGAGTAGGGAGGGAGTAGGGAGGGAGTAGGGAGGGAGGGGGGAGTAGGGAGGGAGTAGGGAGGGAGGTGGGAGTAGGGAGGGAGTACGGAGGGAGGGGGGAGTAGGGAGGGAGTAGGGAGGGAGTAGGGAGGGAGTAGGGAGGGAGCGGGGAGTAGGGAGGGAGTAGGGAGGGAGGAGGGTGTAGGGAGGGAGCAGGGAGTAGGGAGGGAGCGGGGTGTAGGGAGGGTGTAGGGAGGGAGTAGGGAGGGAGGGGGGTGTAGGGAGGGAGTAGGGAGGGAGGGGGGTGTAGGGAGGGAGTAGGGAGGGAGGGGGGTGTAGGGAGGGAGTAGGGAGTGAGGGGGGTGTAGGGAGGGAGTAGGGAGGGAGGGGGGTGTAGGGAGGGAGTAGGGAGGGAGGGGGGTGTAGGGAGGGAGTAGGGAGGGAGGGGGCTGTAGGGAGGGAGTAGGGAGGGAGGGGGGTGTAGGGAGGGAGTAGGGAGGGAGGGGGGTGTAGGGAGGGAGTAGGGAGGGAGGGGGGTGTAGGGAGGGAGTAGGGAGGGAGGGGGGTGTAGGGAGGTAGCGGGGAGTAGGGAGGGTGTAGGGAGGGAGTAAGGAGCAGGGTCGGAGGGGGGAGCAAGGAGGGAGTGGGCAATAGGGAGGGATTGGTGAGTAGGGAGGGAGTAGGGAAGTAGCGGGGAGTAGGGAGGGAGTAGGGAGTAGGGAGGGAGCGGGAAGTGGGGTGAGAGCGGGGTGCAGGGAGGGAGCGAGGAGGGAGCGGGGAGTAGGGAGGGAGTAGGGAGGGGGGTGTAGGGTGGGAGTACGGAGCAGGGTCGGAGCGGGGTGCAAGGAGGGAGAGGGCAATAGGGAGGAATTGGTGAGTAGGGAGGGAGGTGGGAGTAGGGAGGGAGTAGGGAGGGAGCGGGGAGGGAGCGGGGTTTAGGGTGGGAAGTAGGGAGGGAGGGGGGTGTAGGGTGGGAGTAAGGAGCAGGGTCGGAGGGGGGAGCAAGGAGGGAGTGGGCAATAGGGAGGGATTGGTGAGTAGGGAGGAAAGTGGGAGTAGGGAGGGAATAGGGAGGGAGGTGGGAGTAGGGATCTAGTAGGGAGTAGGGAGGGAGTGGGGAGTAGGGATCTAGTAGGGAGTAGGGAGGGAGTGGGGAGTAGGGATCTAGTAGGGAGTAGGGAGGGAGGTGGGAGTAGGGATCTAGTAGGGAGTAGGGAGGGAGTGGGGAGTAGGGATCTAGTAGGGAGTAGGGAGGGAGGTGGGAGTAGGGATCTAGTAGGGAGTAGGGAGGGAGGGGGGAGTAGGGAGGGAGGGGGGAGTAGGGAGGGAGTAGGGAGGGAGTAGGGAGGGAGTAGAGAGGGACCGGGGAGTAGGGAGGGAGGTGGGAGTAGGGAGGGAGAAGGGAATAGGGAGGGAGTAGTGAGGGAGTGGGAAGTAGGGAGGGAGGGAGGTGTAGGGTGGGAGTAGGGAGCAGGGTCGGAGGGGGCAGCAAGGAGGGAGTGGGCAATAGGGAGGGATTGGTGAGTAGGGAGGAAAGTGGGAGTAGGGAGGGAGGTGGGAGTAGGGAGGGAGAAGGGAATAGGGAGGGAGTAGTGAGGGAGTGGGAAGTAGGGAGGGAGGGGGGTGTAGGGTGGGAGTAGGGAGCAGGGTCGGAGGGGGCAGCAAGGAGGGAGTGGGCAATAGGGAGGGATTG
Organism: Carcharodon carcharias; assembly: GCF_017639515.1. Taxonomy (NCBI): domain Eukaryota; kingdom Metazoa; phylum Chordata; class Chondrichthyes; order Lamniformes; family Lamnidae; genus Carcharodon; species Carcharodon carcharias. The sequence goes on along the minus strand of NW_024470541.1, from coordinate 23,025 downwards.
GTGAGTAGGGAGGAAAGTGGGAGTAGGGAGGGAGGTGGGAGTAGGGAGGGGCTAGGGAGGGAGCGGGAAGTAGGGAGGGAGTAGGGAGGGAGGTGGGAGTAGGGATCTAGTAGGGAGTAGGGAGGGAGGTGGGAGTAGGGAGGGAGAAAGGAATAGGGAGGGAGTAGGGAGGGAGCGTGAAGTAGGGAGGGAGGTGGGCGTAGGGAGGGAGTAGGGAATAGGGAGGGAGCGGGGAGTAGGGTGGGAGTAGGAAGGGAGTAGGGAGTAGGGAGGGAGTAGGGAGGGAGCACGGAGTAGGGAGGGAGCGGGGAGTCGGGAGGGAGGGTGAGTAGGGAGGGAGGTGGGAGTAGGGAGGGAGTAGGGAGGGAGCACGGAGTTGGGAGGGAGGGTGAGTAGAGAGGAACCGGGGAGCGGGGAGGGAGCAGGGAGTAGGAAGGGAGTAGGGAGGGAGCGGGGAATAGGGAGGGAGTAGGGAGGGAGGTGGGAGTAGGGAGGGAGAAGGGAATAGGGAGGGAGTAGTGAGGGAGTGGGAAGTAGGGAGGGAGGGGGGTGTAGGGTGGGAGTAGGGAGCAGGGTCGGAGGGGGCAGCAAGGAGGGAGTGGGCAATAGGGAGGGATTGGTGAGTAGGGAGGAAAGTGGGAGTAGGGAGGGAGCGGGGTGTAGGGAGGGAGGTGGGGGTAGGGATGGAGTAGGGAGTAGGGAGGGAGTAGGGAGGGAGTAGGGAGTAGGGAGGGAGTAGGGAGGGAGCGGGGAGTAGGGAGGGAGTAGGGAGGGAGGTGGGAGTAGGGAGGGAGTAGGGAATAGGGAGGGAGTAGGGAGGGAGGGGGAGAAGGGAGGGAGGTGGGAGTAGGGAGGGAGGTGGGAGTAGGGAGGGAGTAGGGAATAGGGAGGGAGTAGGGAGGGAGGTGGGAGTAGGGAGGGAGGGGGAGCAGGGAGGGAGGTGGGAGTAGGGAGGGAGCGGGGAGTAGGGAGGGAGGTGGGAGTAGGGAGGGAGCGGGGAGTAGGGAGGGAGTAGGGAATAGGGAGGGAGTAGGGAGGGAGCGGGGAGTAAGGAGGGAGTAGGGAATAGGGAGGGAGTAGGGAGGGAGCGGGAAGTAGGGAGGGAGGTGGGAGGGAGGTGGGAATAGGGATCTAGTAGGGAGTAGGGAGGGAGAAAGGAATAGGGAGGGAGTAGGGAGGGAGCGTGAAGTAGGGAGGGAGGTGGGCGTAGGGAGGGAGTAGGGAATAGGGAGGGAGCGGGGAGTAGGGTGGGAGTAGGAAGGGAGTAGGGAGTTGGGAGGGAGTAGGGAGGGAGCGGGGAGTCGGGAGGGAGGGTGAGTAGGGAGGGAGGTGGGAGTAGGGAGGGAGGGGCAGTAAGGAGGGAGCGGGGAGTAGGGAGGGAGGGGGAGTAGGGAGGGAGGGAGTAGGGAGGGAGCAGGGAGTAGGGAGGGAGCGGGGTGTAGGGTGGGAGTACGGAGGGTGTAGGGAGTAGGGAGGGAGTAGGGAGTAGGGAGGGAGTAGGGAGTAGGGAGGGAGTAGGGAGGGAGTAGGGAGTAGGGAGGGAGCGGGGAGGGAGCGGGGAGCAGGGAGGGAGGTGGGAGTAGGGAGGGAGGTGGGAGTAGGGAGGGAGTAGGGAATAGGGAGGGAGTAGGGAGGGAGGTGGGAGTAGGGAGGGAGGGGGAGCAGGGAGGGAGGTGGGAGTAGGGAGGGAGGGGGAGCAGGGAGGGAGGTGGGAGTAGGGAGCTAGTAGGGAATAGGGAGGGAGGTGGGAGTAGGGAGGGAGCGGGGAGTAAGGAGGGAGTAGGGAGGGAGCGGGGAGTAAGGAGGGAGCAGGGAGTAAGGAGGGAGTAGGGAGGGAGGTGGGAGTAGGGAGGGAGGTGGGAGTAGGGAGGGAGCGGGGAGTAGGGAGCGTGCAGGGAGTAAGGAGGGAGTAGGGAGGGAGGTGGGAGTAGGGAGGGAGCGGGGAGTAGGGAGGGAGGTGGGAGTAGGGAGGGAGTAGGGAATAGGGAGGGAGTAAGGAGGGAGCAGGGAGTAAGGAGGGAGCTGGGAGGGAACGCGGAGCAGGGTGGGAGGGGGGAGTAGGGAGGGAAGGGGGAGTAGTGAGGGAAGGGGGAGTAGGGAGGGAAGGGGGAGTAGTGAGGGAAGGGGGAGTAGTGAGGGAAGGGGGAGTAGTGAGGGAAGGGGGAGTAGTGAGGGAAGGGGGAGTAGTGAGGGAAGGGGGAGTAGGGAGGGAAGGGGGAGTAGTGAGGGAAGGGGGAGTAGTGAGGGAAGGGGGAGTAGGGAGGGAAGGGGGAGTAGTGAGGGAAGGGGGAGTAGGGAGGGAAGGGGGAGTAGTGAGGGAAGGGGGAGTAGTGAGGGAAGGGGGAGTAGGGAGGGAAGGGGGAGTAGTGAGGGAAGGGGGAGTAGTGAGGGAAGGGGGAGTAGGGAGGGAAGGGGGAGTAGTGAGGGAAGGGGGAGTAGTGAGGGAAGGGGGAGTAGGGAGGGATTAGGGAGGGAGGGGGGAGTAGGGAGGGAGCAGGAAGTGGGGTGAGAGCGGGGTGCAGGGAGGGAGCGGCGAGTAAGGAGGGAGTAGGTTGAGAGTAGGGAGGGACCGGGGAGGGAGCAGGGAGTAGGGAGGGAGCAGGGAGGGAGCGGCGAGTAAGGAGGGAGTAGGGAGGGATCGGGGAGTAGGGAAGGAGTAGGGAGGGAGGGGGGAGTAGGGAGGGAGTAGGGAGGGAGGTGGGAGTAGGGAGGGAGTAGGGAGGGAGTAGGGAGGGAGGGGGGAGTAGGGAGGGAGTAGGGAGGGAGCAGGGAGTAGGGAGGGAGTAGGGCGTAGGGAGGGAGTAGGGAGTAGGGAGGGAGTAGGGAGGGAGTAGGGAGGGAGTCGGGAGTAGGGAGGGAGTAGGGAGTAGGGAGGGAGCGGAGAGTAGGGAGGGAGTAGGGAGTAGGGAGGGAGCGGGGAGTAGGGAGGGAGTAGGGAGGGAGCGGGGTGTAGGGAGGGAGCGGGGTGTAGGGAGGGAGTAGGGAGGGAGCGGGGTGTAGGGAGGGAGTAGGGAGGGAGCGGGGAGTAGGGAGGGAGTAGGGAGGGAGCGGGGAGTAGGGAGGGAGTCGGGAGTAGGGAGGGAGTAGGGAGTAGGGAGGGAGCGGAGAGTAGGGAGGGAGTAGGGAGTAGGGAGGGAGCGGGGAGTAGGGAGGGAGCGGGGTGTAGGGAGGGAGCGGGGAGTAGGGAGGGAGTAGGGAGGGAGTAGGGAGGGAGTAGGGAGGGAGTAGTGAGGGAGTAGGGAGGGAGCTGGGAGTAGGGAGGGAGTAGGGAGGGAGTAGGGAGTAGGGAGGGAGTAGGGAGGGAGTAGGGAGTAGGGAGGGAGTAGGGAGGGAGTAGGGAGGGAGCTGGGAGTAGGGAGGGAGTAGGGAGGGAGTAGGTAGTAGGGAGGGAGTAGGGAGGGAGTAGGGAGGGAGTAGGGAGGGAGTAGGGAGTAGGGAGGGAGTAGGGAGGGAGTAGGGAGTAGGGAGGGAGCGGGGAGTAGGGAGGGAGTAGGGAGGTAGTAGGGAGTAGGGAGGGAGTAGGGAGGGAGTAGGGAGGGAGCTGGGAGTAGGGAGGGAGTAGGGAGGGAGTAGGGAGTAGGGAGGGAGTAGGGAGGTAGTAGGGAGTAGGGAGGGAGTAGGGAGGGAGTAGGGAGGGAGCTGGGAGTAGGGAGGGAGTAGGGAGGGAGTAGGGAGTAGGGAGGGAGTAGGGAGGGAGCGGGGAGTAGGGAGGGAGTAGGGAGGGAGTAGGGAGTAGGGAGGGAGTAGGGAGGGAGTAGAGAGTAGGGAGGGAGCGGGGAGTAGGGAGGGAGTAGGGAGGGAGCGGGGAGTAGGGAGGGAGTAGGGAGGGAGTAGGGAGTAGGGAGGGAGTAGGGCGTAGGGAGGGAGTAGGGAGGGAGCGGGGAGTAGGGAGGGAGTAGGGAGGGAGCGGGGAGTAGGGAGGGAGTAGGGAGGGAGCGGGGAGTAGGGAGGGAGTAGGGAGGGAGCGGGGAGTAGGGAGGGAGTAGGGAGTAGGGAGGGAGTAGGGAGGGAGTAGGGAGTAGGGAGGGAGTAGGGCGTAGGGAGGGAGTAGGGAGGGAGCGGGGAGTAGGGAGGGAGTAGGGAGGGAGCGGGGAGTAGGGAGGGAGTAGGGAGGGAGCGGGGAGTAGGAAGGGAGTAGGGAGTAGGGAGGGAGTAGGGAGGGAGTAGGGAGTAGGGAGGGAGTAGGGAGGGAGTAGGGAGTAGGGAGGGAGTAGGGAGGGAGTAGGGAGTAGGGAGGGAGTAGGGAGTAGGGAGGGAGTAGGGTGGGAGTAGGGAGTAGGGAGGGAGTAGGGAGTAGGGAGGGAGTAGGGAGGGAGTAGGGAGGGAGCTGGGAGTAGGGAGGGTGTAGGGAGGGAGTAGGGAGTAGGGAGGGAGTAGGGAGGGAGTAGGGAGTAGGGAGGGAGCGGGGAGTAGGGAGGGAGTAGGGAGGGAGCGGGGAGTAGGGAGGGAGTAGGGAGTAGGGAGTAGGGAGGGAGCGGGGAGTAGGGAGGGAGCGGGGAGTGGGGAGGGAGTAGGGAGGGAGTAGGGAGTAGGGAGGGAGTAGGGAGGGAGTAGGGAGTAGGGAGGGAGTAGGGAGTAGGGAGGGAGTAGGGAGGGAGTAGGGAGTAGGGAGGGAGTAGGGAGTAGGGAGGGAGTAGGGAGGGAGTAGGGAGTAGGGAGGGAGTAGGGCGTAGGGAGGGAGTAGGGAGGGAGTAGGGAGTAGGGAGGGAGTAGGGAGTAGGGAGGGAGTAGGGAGGGAGTAGGGAGTAGGGAGGGAGTAGGGAGGGAGTAGGGAGTAGGGAGGGAGTAGGGAGGGAGTAGGGAGTAGGGAGGGAGTAGGGAGGGAGTAGGGAGTAGGGAGGGAGTAGGGAGTAGGGAGGGAGTAGGGAGGGAGTAGGGAGGGAGTAGGGAGTAGGGAGGGAGTAGGGAGGGAGTAGGGAGTAGGGAGGGAGCGGGGAGTAGGGAGGGAGCGGGGAGTAGGGAGGGAGTAGGGAGGGAGTAGAGAGTAGGGAGGGAGCGGGGAGTAGGGAGGAAGTAGGGAGGGAGCGGGGAGTAGGGAGGGAGTAGGGAGGGAGTAGGGAGGGAGCGGGGAGTAGGGACGGAGTAGGGAGGGAGTAGGGAGGGAGTAGGGAGGGAGCGGGGAGTAGGGAGGGAGTAGGGAGGGAGCGGGGAGTAGGGAGGGAGTAGGGAGGGAGCGGGGAGTAGGGAGGGAGTAGGGAGGGAGTAGGGAGGGAGTAGGGAGGGAGCGGGGAGTAGGGAGGGAGTAGGAAGGGAGTAGGGAGGGAGTAGGGAGGGAGTAGGGAGGGAGCGGGGAGTAGGGAGGGAGTAGGGAGGGAGTAGGGAGGGAGCGGGGAGTAGGGAGGGAGTAGGGAGGGAGTAGGGAGGGAGTAGGGAGGGAGCGGGGAGTAGGGAGGGAGTAGGGAGGGAGCGGGGAGTAGGGAGGGAGCGGGGAGTAGGGAGGGAGTAGGGAGGGAGTAGGGAGGGAGTAGGGAGGAAGCGGGGAGTAGGGAGGGAGTAGGGAGGGAGTAGGGAGGGAGTAGAGAGTAGGGAGGGAGCGGGGAGTAGTGAGGGAGTGGGAAGTAGGGAGGGAGGGGGGTGTAGGGTGGGAGTAAGGAGCAGGGTCGGAGGGGGGAGCAAGGAGGGAGTGGGCAATAGGGAGGGATTGGTGAGTAGGGAGGAAAGTGGGAGTAGGGAGGGAGGTGGAAGTAGGGAGGGAGTAGGGAGTAGGGAGGGAGTAGGGAGGGAGTAGGGAGTAGGTAGGGAGTAGGGAGGGAGTGGGGTGTAGGGAGGGAGTAGGGAGGGAGCGGGGAGTAGGGTGGGAGTAGGGAGGGAGTAGGGAGTAGGTAGGGAGTAGGGAGGGAGTGGGGTGTAGGGAGGGAGTAGGGAGAGAGCGGGGAGTAGGTAGGGAGTAGGGAGGGTGCAGGGAGGGAGCGAGGAGGGAGCGGGGAGTAGTGAGGGAGTAGGGAGGGAGGGTGTGTAGTGAGGGTGTAGGGTGGGAGTAGGGAGGGTGCGGGGAATACGGTAGGAGTGGGGAGTAGAGAGGGAGGGGGGAGCAGGGTCGGAGGGGGCAGCAAGGAGGGAGTGGGCAATAGGGAGGGATTGGTGAGTAGGGAGGAAAGTGGGAGTAGGGAGGGAGTGGGGAGTAGGGAGGGAGCGGGGAGTAGGGAGGGAGTAGGGAATAGGGAGGGAGTGGGGAGTGGGGAGGGAGGTGGGAGTAGGGAGGGAGGAGGGAGGGAGCGGGGAGTAGGGAGGGAGTAGGGAGGGATCAGGGAGGTACCGGGGAGCAGGGAGGGAGGTGGGAGTAGGGAGGAAAGTGGGAGTAGGGAGGGAGGTGGGAGTAGGTAGGGAGTAGGGAATAGTGAGGGAGTAGGGAGGGAGCGTGGAGGGAGGGGGGAGTAGGGAGGGAGTAGGGAGGGATGGGGGAGTAGGTAGGGAGTAGGGAGGGAGCAGGGAGGGAGCGGGGAGTAGGGAGGGAGTAGGGAGGGAGGGGGGTTTAGGGTGGGAGTAGGGAGGGAGTAGGGAGGGAGGGGGGTGTAGGGTGGGAGTAGGGAGGGAGGGGGGTGTAGGGTGGGAGTAGGGAGGGAGTAGGGAGGGAGGGGGGAGGGAGCGGGGAGTAGGGAGGGAGTAGGGAGGGAGTAGGGAGGTAGTGGGGAGTAGGGAGGGAGTAGGGAGGGAGTAGGGAGGGAGGGGGGAGTAGGGAGGGAGTAGGGAGGGAGTGGGGAGTAGGGAGGTAGTAGGGAGGGAGCAGGGAGTAGGGAGGGATTAGGGAGGGATTAGGGAGGGAGTGGGGAGTAGGGAGGGAGTAGGGAGGGAGCGGGGAGTAGGGAGGGATTAGGGAGGGAGCGGGGAGTAGGGAGGGAGTAGGGAGGGAGCGGGGAGTAGGGAGGGATTAGGGAGGTAGTGGGGAGTAGGGAGGGAGTAGGGAGGGATTAGGGAGGGATTAGGGAGGGAGGGGGGAGTAGGGAGGGAGTAGGGAGGGAGTAGGGAGGGAGGGGGGAGCAGGGGGGGAGCGGGGAGTAGGGAGGGAGTAGGGAGGGAGTAGGGAGGTAGCAGGGAGGGAGCAGGGAGTAGGGAGGGATTAGGGAGGGATTAGGGAGGGAGGGGGGAGTAGGGAGGGAGTAGGGAGGGAGTAGGGAGGGAGGGGGGAGTAGGGCGGGAGTAGGGAGGTAGTGGGGAGTAGGGAGGGAGCAGGGAGTAGGGAGGGATTAGGGAGGTAGTGGGGAGTAGGGAGGGAGTAGGTAGGGAGTAGGGAGGGAGTAGGGAGGGAGCGGGGAGAAGGGAGGGAGTAGGGAGGGAGTAGGGAGTGAGTAGGGAGGGAGCGGGGAGAAGGGAGGGTGTAGGGAGGGAGTAGGGAGTAGGGAGGGAGTAGGGAGGGAGCAGGGAGTAGGGAGGGAGTAGGGAGGGAGTAGGGAGGGAGTAGGGAGGGAGCGGGGAGTAGGGAGGGAGTAGGGAGTAGGGAGGGAGTAGGGAGGGAGTGGGGAGTAGGGAGGGAGTAGGGAGTAGGGAGGGATTAGGGAGTAGGGAGGGAGTAGGGAGGGAGTGGGGAGTAGGGAGGGAGCAGGGAGAAAGCAGGGAGGGAGCAGGGAGTAGGGAGGGATTAGGGAGGGAGGGTGGAGTAGGGAGGGATTAGGGAGGTAGTGGGGAGTAGGGAGGGAGTAGGGAGGGAGCAGGGAGGTAGTGGGGAGTAGGGAGGGAGTAGGGAGGGAGTAGGGAGGGAGTAGGGAGGGAGCGGGGAGTAGGGAGGGAGTAGGGAGGGAGTAGGGAGGGAGTAGGGAGGGAGTAGGGAGGGAGCGGGGAGTAGGGAGGGAGTAGGGAGGGAGTAGGGAGGGAGTAGGGAGGGAGTAGGGAGGGAGCGGGGAGTAGGGAGGGAGTAGGGAGGGAGCGGGGAGTAGGGAGGGAGTAGGGAGTAGGGAGGGAGTAGGGAGGGAGTGGGGAGTAGGGAGGGAGTAGGGAGTAGGGAGGTAGTGGGGAGTAGGGAGGGAGTAGGGAGGGAGCGGGGAGTAGGGAGGGAGTAGGGAGGTAGTGGGGAGTAGGGAGGGAGTAGGGAGGGAGCGGGGAGTAGGGAGGGAGCGGGGAGTAGGGAGGGAGTAGGGTGGGAGTAGGGAGGGAGGAGGGTGTAGGGAGGGAGTAGGGAGGGAGGAGGGTGTAGGGAGGGAGCAGGGAGTAGGGAGGGAGTAGGGAGGGAGTAGGGAGGGAGGAGGGTGTAGGGAGGGAGTAGGGAGGGAGCGGGGAGTAGGGAGGGAGGGGGGAGTAGGGAGGGAGTAGGGAGGGAGGAGGGTGTAGGGAGGGAGCAGGGAGTAGGGAGGGAAAAGGGAGGGAAAGGGAGTAGGGAGGGAGTAGGGAGGGAGGAGGGTGTAGGGAGGGAGCGGGGAGTAGGGAGGGAGTAGGGAGGGAGCGGGGAGTAGGGAGGGAGTAGGGAGGGAGCGGGGAGTAGGGAGGGAGTAGGGAGGGAGGAGGGTGTAGGGAGGGAGCAGGGAGTAGGGAGGGAGCAGGGAGTAGGGAGGGAGTAGGGAGGGAGCGGGGAGTAGGGAGGGAGTAGGGAGGGAGCGGGGAGTAGGGAGGGAGTAGGGAGGGAGTAGGGAGGGAGGAGGGTGTAGGGAGGGAGCAGGGAGTAGGGAGGGAGTAGGGCGTAGGGAGGGAGTAGGGAGGGAGTAGGGAGGTAGCGGGGAGTAGGGAGGGAGTAGGGAGGGAGCGGGGAGTAGGGAGGGAGTAGGGAGGGAGTAGGGAGGGACGGGGAGGGAGTAGGGAGGGCGGGGTAGGGAGGGACGGGGAGTAGGGAGGAGAGGAGTCGGGGAGTAGGAGGGAGCGGGGAGAGAGAGGGAGGAGTAGGGAGGGAGTAGGGAGGGAGCCGGGAGTAGGGAGGGAGTAGGGAGGGAGCGGGAGTAGGGAGGGAGTAGGGAGGGAGCGGGGAGTAGGGAGGGAGTAGGGAGGGAGCGGGGAGTAGGGAGGGAGTAGGGAGGGAGTAGGGAGGGAGTAGGGAGGGAGCGGGGAGTAGGGAGGGAGTAGGGAGGGAGCGGGGAGTAGGGAGGGAGTAGGGAGGGAGTAGGGAGGGAGCGGGGAGTAGGGAGGGAGTAGGGAGGGAGTAGGGAGGGAGTAGGTAGGGAGTAGGGAGGGAGCGGGGAGTAGGGAGGGAGTAGGGAGGGAGTAGGGAGGGAGCGGGGAGTAGGGAGGGAGTAGGGAGGGAGTAGGGAGGGAGCGGAGAGTAGGGAGGGAGTAGGGAGGGAGTAGGGAGGGAGTAGGGAGGGAGTAGGGAGGGAGTAGGGAGGGAGCGGGGAGTAGGGAGGGAGTAGGGAGGGAGTAGGGAGGGAGTAGGGAGGGAGTAGGGAGGGAGTAGGGAGGGAGCGGGGAGTAGGGAGGGAGCGGGGAGTAGGGAGGGAGTAGGGAGGGAGTAGGGAGGGAGTAGGGAGGGAGTAGGGAGGGAGCGGGGAGGGAGTAGGGAGGGAGCGGGGAGTAGGGAGGGAGTAGGGAGGGAGTAGGGAGGGAGTAGGGAGGGAGCGGAGAGTAGGGAGGGAGTAGGGAGTAGGGAGGGAGTAGGGAGGGAGTAGGGAGGGAGTAGGGAGGGAGCGGGGAGTAGGGAGGGAGTAGGGAGGGAGTAGGGAGGGAGTAGGGAGGGAGCGGGGAGTAGGGAGGGAGCGGAGAGTAGGGAGGGAGTAGGGAGGGAGCGGGGAGTAGGGAGGGAGTAGGGAGGGAGTAGGGAGGGAGTAGGGAGGGAGTAGGGAGGGAGCGGAGAGTAGGGAGGGAGTAGGGAGTAGGGAGGGAGTAGGGAGGGAGTAGGGAGGGAGTAGGGAGTAGGGAGGGAGGAGGGAGGGAGCTGGGAGTAGGGAGGGAGTAGGGAGGGAGCGGGGAGTAGGGAGGGAGTAGGGAGGGAGTAGGGAGGGAGCGGGGAGTAGGGAGGGAGTAGGGAGGGAGTAGGGAGGGAGTAGGGAGGGAGTAGGGAGGGAGCGGAGAGTAGGGAGGGAGTAGGGAGTAGGGAGGGAGTAGGGAGGGAGTAGGGAGGGAGTAGGGAGGGAGCGGGGAGTAGGGAGGGAGTAGGGAGGGAGCGGGGAGTAGGGAGGGAGTAGGGAGGGAGTAGGGAGGGAGCGGGGAGTAGGGAGGGAGTAGGGAGTAGGGAGGGAGCGGGGAGTAGGGAGGGAGCGGGGTGTAGGGGGGGAGCGGGGAGTAGGGAGGGAGTAGGGATGGAGTAGGGAGGGAGTAGGGAGGGAGCGGGGAGTAGGGAGGGAGTAGGGAGGGAGGAGGGTGTAGGGAGGGAGCAGGGAGTAGGGAGGGAGTAGGGAGGGAGCGGGGAGTAGGGAGGGAGGGGGGTGTAGGGAGGGAGCGGGGAGTAGGGAGGGAGTAGGGAGGGAGTAGGGAGGGAGTAGGGAGGGAGTAGGGAGGGAGCAGGGAGTAGGGAGGGAGTAGGGAGGTAGTAGGGAGTAGGGAGGGAGTAGGGAGGGAGTAGGGAGGGAGCTGGGAGTAGGGAGGGAGTAGGGAGGGAGTAGGGAGTAGGGAGGGAGTAGGGAGGGAGTAGGGAGTAGGGAGGGAGTAGGGAGGGAGTAGGGAGGGAGCTGGGAGTAGGGAGGGAGTAGGGAGGGAGTAGGGAGTAGGGAGGGAGTAGGGAGGGAGTAGGGAGTAGGGAGGGAGTAGGGAGGGAGTAGGGAGTAGGGAGGGAGTAGGGAGGGAGTAGGGAGTAGGGAGGGAGCGGGGAGTAGGGAGGGAGTAGGGAGGTAGTAGGGAGTAGGGAGGGAGTGGGGAGTAGGGAGGGAGTAGGGAGGGAGCTGGGAGTAGGGAGGGAGTAGGGAGGGAGTAGGGAGTAGGGAGGGAGTAGGGAGGTAGTAGGGAGTAGGGAGGGAGTAGGGAGGGAGTAGGGAGGGAGCTGGGAGTAGGGAGGGAGTAGGGAGGGAGTAGGGAGTAGGGAGGGAGTAGGGAGGGAGCGGTGAGTAGGGAGGGAGCGGGGAGTAGGGAGGGTGTAGGGAGGGAGCGGGGAGTAGGGAGGGAGCGGGGAGTAGGGAGGGAGTAGGGAGGGAGTAGGGAGGGAGCGGGGAGTAGGGAGGGAGTAGGGAGGGAGGAGGGTGTAGGGAGGGAGCAGGGAGTAGGGAGGGTGTAGGTAGGGAGCGGGGAGTAGGGAGGGAGCGGGGAGTAGGGAGGGAGTAGGGAGGGAGTAGGGAGGGAGCGGGGAGTAGGGAGGGAGGGGGGTGTAGGGAGGGAGCGGGGAGTAGGGAGGGAGTAGGGAGGGAGTAGGGAGGGAGTAGGGAGGGAGCAGGGAGTAGGGAGGGAGTAGGGAGGTAGTAGGGAGTAGGGAGGGAGTAGGGAGGGAGTAGGGAGGGAGTAGGGCGTAGGGAGGGAGTAGGGAGGGAGGGGGGACTAGGGAGGGAGTAGGGAGGGAGCGGGGAGTAGGGAGGGAGTAGGGAGGGAGCGGGGAGTAGGGAGGGAGTAGGGAGGGAGCGGGGGAGTAGGGAGGGAGTAGGGAGTAGGGAGGGAGTAGGGAGGGAGTAGGGAGTAGGGAGGGAGTAGGGCGTAGGGAGGGAGTAGGGAGGGAGCGGGGAGTAGGGAGGGAGTAGGGAGGGAGCGGGGAGTAGGGAGGGAGTAGGGAGTAGGGAGGGAGTAGGGAGGGAGTAGGGAGTAGGGAGGGAGTAGGGAGGGAGTAGGGAGTAGGGAGGGAGTAGGGAGGGAGTAGGGAGTAGGGAGGGAGTAGGGAGTAGGGAGGGAGTAGGGAGGGAGTAGGGAGTAGGGAGGGAGTAGGGAGTAGGGAGGGAGTAGGGAGGGAGTAGGGAGCGAGCTGGGAGTAGGGAGGGTGTAGGGAGGGAGTAGGGAGTAGGGAGGGAGTAGGGAGGGAGTAGGGAGTAGGGAGGGAGCGGGGAGTAGGGAGGGAGTAGGGAGGGAGCGGGGAGTAGGGAGGGAGTAGGGAGGGAGTAGGGATTAGGGAGGGAGTAGGGAGTAGGGAGGGAGTAGGGAGGGAGTAGTGAGTAGGGAGGGAGTAGGGAGGGAGCGGGGAGGGAGCAGGGAGGGAGTAGGGAGGGAGCGGGGAGGGAGCAGGGAGGGAGTAGGGAGGGAGTGGGGAGTAGGGAGGGATTAGGGAGGGATGGGGGAGTAGGGAGGGAGTAGGGAGGTAGTGGGGAGTAGGGAGCGAGGGGGGAGCAGGGGGGGAGTAGGGAGGTAGTGGGGAGTAGGGAGGGAGTAGGGAGGGAGCGGGGAGAAGGGAGGGAGTAGGGAGGTAGTGGGGAGGGATTAGGGAGGGATTAGGGAGGGAGGGGGGAGTAGGGAGGGAGTAGGGAGGGAGTAGGGAGGGATTAGGGAGGGAGGGGGGAGTAGGGAGGGAGTAGGGAGGGAGTAGGGAGGGAGCGGGGAGAAGGGAGGGAGTAGGGAGGGAGTAGGGAGGTAGTGGGGAGTAGGGAGGGAGTAGGGAGGGAGTAGGGAGGGAGGGGGGAGCAGGGGGGGTGCGGGGAGTAGGGAGGGAGTAGGGAGGGATTAGGGAGGGAGGGGGGAGTAGGGAGGGAGTAGGGAGGGAGTAGGGAGGGAGGGGGGAGTAGGGAGGGAGTAGGGAGGGAGTAGGGAGTGAGTAGGGAGGGAGGGAGGAGTAGGGCGGGAGTAGGGAGGTAGTGGGGAGTTGGGAGGGAGTAGGGAGGGAGTAGGGAGGGAGTAGGGAGGGAGCGGGGAGAAGGGAGGGAGCGGGGAGAAGGGAGGGAGTAGGGAGGGAGTAGGGAGGGAGTAGGGAGTGAGTAGGGAGGGAGCGGGGAGAAGGGAGGGAGTAGGGAGGGAGTAGGGAGGGAGTAGGGAGTGAGTAGGGAGGGAGCGGGGAGTAGGGAGGGAGTAGGGAGTAGGGAGGGAGTAGGGAGGGAGTGGGGAGTAGGGAGGGAGTAGGGAGTAGGGAGGGATTAGGGAGTAGGGAGGGAGTAGGGAGGTAGTGGGGATTAGGGAGGGAGCAGGGAGAAAGCAGGGAGGGAGCAGGGAGTAGGGAGGGATTAGGGAGGGAGGGTGGAGTTGGGAGGGATTAGGGAGGTAGTGGGGAGTAGGGAGGGAGTAGGGAGGGAGTAGGGAGGTAGTGGGGAGTAGGGAGGGAGTAGGGAGGGAGTGGGGAGTAGGGAGGGAGTAGGGAGGGAGTAGGGAGGGAGTAGGGAGGGAGCGGGGAGAAGGGAGGGAGTAGGGAGGGAGTGGGGAGTAGGGAGGGAGTAGGGAGGGAGTGGGGAGTAGGGAGGGAGTAGGGAGGGAGTGGGGAGTAGGGAGGGAGTAGGGAGGGAGTGGGGAGTAGGGAGGGAGTAGGGAGTGAGTAGGGAGGGAGCGGGGAGAAGGGAGGGAGTAGGGAGGGAGCGGGGAGTAGGGAGGGAGTAGGGAGGGAGTAGGGAGGGAGTAGGGAGGGAGCGGGGAGTAGGGAGGGAGTAGGGAGTAGGGATGGAGTAGGGAGGGAGCGGGGAGTAGGGAGGGAGTAGGGAGGGAGCGGGGAGTAGGGAGGGAGTAGGGAGGTAGTGGGGAGTAGGGAGGGAGTAGGGAGGGAGCGGGGAGTAGGGAGGGAGCAGGGAGGGAGTAGGGAGGGAGTAGGGAGGTAGTGGGGAGTAGGGAGGGAGTAGGGAGGGAGTAGGGAGGGAGCGGGGAGTAGGGAGGGAGTAGGGAGGGAGTAGGGAGGTAGTGGGGAGTAGGGAGGGAGTAGGGAGGGAGTAGGGAGGGAGTAGGGAGGTAGTGGGGAGTAGGGAGGGAGTAGGGAGGGAGTAGGGAGGGAGTAGGGAGGTAGTGGGGAGTAGGGAGGGAGTAGGGAGGTAGTGGGGAGTAGGGAGGGAGTAGGGAGGTAGTGGGGAGTAGGGAGGGAGTAGGGAGGGAGTAGGGAGGTAGTGGGGAGTAGGGAGGGAGTAGGGAGGTAGTGGGGTGTAGGGAGGGAGTAGGGAGGGAGTAGGGAGTAGGGAGGGAGTAGGGAGGTAGTGGGGAGTAGGGAGGGAGTAGGGAGGGAGCTGGGAGCAGGGGGGGAGCGGGGAGTAGGGAGGGAGTAGGGATGTAGTGGGGAGTAGGGAGGGAGTAGGGAGGTAGTGGGGAGTAGGGAGGGAGTAGGGAGGGAGTAGGGAGGTAGTGGGGAGTAGGGAGGGAGTAGGGAGGTAGTGGGGAGTAGGGAGGGAGTAGGGAGGGAGTAGGGAGGTAGTGGGGAGTAGGGAGGGAGTAGGGAGGGAGCGGGGAGCAGGGGGGGAGTAGGGAGTAGGGAGGGAGTAGGGAGGTAGTGGGGAGTAGGGAGGGAGTAGGGAGGGAGTAGGGAGGTAGTGGGGAGTAGCGAGGGAGTAGGGAGGGAGTAGGGAGGGAGTAGGGAGGTAGTGGGGAGTAGGGAGGAAGCAGGGAGCAGGGGGGGAGCGGGGAGTAGGGAGGGAGTAGGGAGGTAGTGGGGAGTAGGGAGGGAGTAGGGAGTAGGGAGGGAGTAGGGAGGTAGTGGGGAGTAGGGAGGGAGTAGGGAGGGAGCGGGGATCAGGGGGGGAGTAGGGAGGGAGTAGGGAGGGAGTAGGGAGGTAGTGGGAGTAGGGAGGGAGTAGGGAGGGAGTAGGGAGGGAGTAGGGAGGGAGCGGGGAGTAGGGAGGGAGTAGGGAGTAGGGAGGGAGTAGGGAGGGAGTGGGGAGTAGGGAGGGAGTAGGGAGTAGGGAGGGAGTAGGGAGGGAGTAGGGAGTAGGGAGGGAGTAGGGAGGTAGTGGGGAGTAGGGAGGGAGTAGGGAGTAGGGAGGGAGCGGGGAGTAGGGAGGTAGTGGGGAGTAGGGAGGGAGTAGGGAGGGAGCGGGGAGGGAGTAGGGAGGGAGTAGGGAGGGAGTAGGGAGTAGGGAGGGAGTAGGGAGGTAGTGGGGAGTAGGGAGGGAGTAGGGAGTAGGGAGGGAGCGGGGAGTAGGGAGGTAGTGGGGAGTAGGGAGGGAGTAGGGAGGGAGCGGGGAGTAGGAAGGGAGTAGGGAGGTAGTGGGGAGTAGGGAGGGAGTAGGGAGGTAGTGGGGAGTAGGGAGGGAGTAGGGAGGGAGCGGGGAGTAGGAAGGGAGTAGGGAGGTAGTGGGGAGTAGGGAGGGAGTAGGGAGGGAGTAGGGAGGGAGTGGGGAGTAGGGAGGGAGTAGGGAGGGAGTAGGGAGGGAGTAGGGAGGTAGTGGGGAGTAGGGAGGGAGTAGGGAGGGAGTGGGGAGTAGGGAGGGAGTAGGGAGGGAGTAGGGAGGGAGTAGGGAGGGAGTAGGGAGGGAGTGGGGAGTAGGGAGGGAGTAGGGAGGGAGTAGGGAGGGAGTAGGGAGGTAGTGGGGAGTAGGGAGGGAGTAGGGAGGGAGCGGGGAGTAGGGAGGGAGTAGGGAGTAGGGAGGGAGTAGGGAGGAAGCAGGGAGCAGGGGGGGAGCCGGGAGCTTAACATTTAAACTGAAGGGGTTTTGGCCCCTCAGGGGCTGGTCTTGGCCAATGGCTGTATCCCTGGCAGCTGCTGCTGATGCCTCCCAAGCGCTGCTGACACTGACTGAGCTGCTGGTCTCCAGAGGGTGGGACCTCCACCCCACTCAGCCCTCGTTCATGAGCCCTGGAGCTCTCGATGGCTGCGGGTGGGTCGATGTGGGTCATGTCAGCTCCACTCCCATGTGGTTTCCAGCAGAATCTATCATCTGCCCCCACCACCTCGACCCCTGACCCCTGACCCCACCCCAATCACATGATTCTGCCCATCAAGAGGAAAGGGGTGTTGAGAATGGGTTTAATTAATAATCTCCCATCGGCCAGTTCCCAGAGAAATGACGGCTGTAATGTGACATTGTTTGTTACAGCTGCAACCTCCCAAAGGGGGAGGTGATGACCTGGTCCTATTGTCACTGGACTGGTGCTCCAGAGACCCAGGGACATGCTCTGCGTGGGTTCACGACCTGCTACAGACTGATGGAGCAATTTGAATTCAATAAAAATCTGGAGTTAAAAGTCTAATGATGACCATTATCGATTGTTGTAAAAACCCATCTGGGTCACTAATCTCCTTTAGGGAGGGAAATCTACTGTCCTTACCTGGTCTGGCCTACATGTGACTCCAGACCCACAGCAATGTGGTTGACTCTTAACTGCCCCCCTGAGCAAGGGTAATCAGGGATGGGCAATAAATGCTGGCCTAGCCAGAGATGCCCACATCCCATGAATGAAATTTAAAAATATATTAAGTTGAGGTGTCCCTCCATAGTTCATCTCTCATGTACAATGCTGCTGCTCACTCCTTTATGTGGCCTCAAGTGTTCTAAGTGGCTCAATATCAAATCATTTGACTGGAGTGTCTCGGGGAGAGGTGTGTGGTTTTACCATAAGGAGAATGTACAGGCAACATCAAGTTAATGGGACAGTTCAAAAGAGTCTGAACTGGACACCCCGAACTTTTCCTACATGCACATGTGCTTTTTCAATATCTTCAAAGCTGAACACTGGTGGTAAGACGAGGCCAGATATGAAGCATCATGTTTATTTCACAGTGACTGAACATGCAAAGTGACTATTATGATCAGATTCAATCAGTGCAAATTGTCATGAGCAGGTACGAAAATGGACATGGTCAAGTTCAGCACGTCAGTGAGTAGCTTTGCATGAATTGAAAACGATTTTCTAATTGCACCTCTTGAAGGCGTTCTAACCTTCCCAACTAGGTTTACGATTAAAACACTGGCTGCTTCGGAGTGTTCCTGCCCTTGTGTTTTGAACTCTCCTGTGCTCACAACCCACACAAGGGTCCAAGCACCTGGGACCAAGGACTTCCCAACACGTGGGGGTGAGATGTTTCTTGATGACAGAGACAGAGCAGCAGATTGCTTCTCATTATCAGTCTTGGAAGAAAGGCTTCAATAACCTGCCTGTCAATATATTAAGCACCTTATTAACAAAGCCCAACATCCCATCTGCCGTGCTCACTGCTCTCTTAATGTGTCCTGCCACCTTCAAAGTTCTATGTATATGAATCCACAGTTCCCTGTGTCCCTATACACTTTTTAGGACTGTCCCATTAACTCAGTACTGCCTGGATATATGCCTCCTGGCAAAACCACACACTTCTCTGTGATAAATGAAACCTGCTTCTAGCCTGCCCTTTCTGCTAGACTATCTATCTCTTGTTGCAATCGATTGGTTTCATCCTAACTGTTGCTCGATCCTCCAAGGTCCCATTGGTAACTTTTGAAATTTTACTCTGTATTCCAATATCAAATCATTTATTTATATCAAAAATACACTGACCCTTGGGGAACACCACTCTCCACCATCCTCCAGTCTGAAAATTAACCATTTACCACAACTTCCTGTTTTCTATCCTTAAGGCAAATCCTTATCCACGCTGACATTGACCCTCCTAAACCACGAGCCTCAACTTTGTGTGGATCTTTGTCAAAGGCTGAAAATCCATCCAGACAACATCTACCTCATTCCCTTCATCAATCTTCCCTGTTACTTCATCAAAAAACTCAAGTTAACTACTCAAGCACGAACAGCTTTATACAAATTCAAATAACTTAAACTTCCCCCATGTCCTTGTTGATCTTTTCCTGAAAATCTCACCATATGGGATGTTAAACTAACTGACTTGTGGTTGCTAGGAGTGTCTTTAGACCCTTTCTTGAATAAGGGTGTCACATTCCCCACTCTCCAATCCTCTAGCACCTCCCCATGTCTAGAGAAGATTGGAAGATTATGACCGGCCCTTCCACTATCTCCATCTCCACTTCTTGCAGCAGCTTTGGATACAAACCACTGGACCTGGTGATTTATCATCTGTAAACATAGCCAGGCCCTCCAGTACTTCTTGCCTATCAATTTCACCTCAGGTATTATTTAAGGATTTATAAATAGATCCTCCTTCCATCATAAGGTCAGAAGTGGGGATGTTCGCTGGTGATTGCACAATGTTCAGCACCATTCACAACTCCTCAGATACTGAAGCAGTCCATGTCCAAATGCAGCAAGACCTGGACAATATCCAGGCTTGGGCTGACAAGTGGCAAGTAACATTCACACCACACACGTGTCAGGCAATGACCATCTCCAACAAGAGAGAATCTAACCATCGCCCATTGACATTCAACGGCATTACATCACTGAATCCCCCACTATCAACATCCTGGGGGTTACC